>NW_010179617.1:18211-26319 GCF_000695765.1 Mesitornis unicolor | reverse complement strand
AGCGGTTCATGGTCTGAGTCACCATCTCTGATCACCAGGGTAGAAGATTCTCCTTTCTTAGAACGTTATGCAGCGAATAACATCTTTTATCCTCACGTAAATCATCTTCATCTTGCCTAAGGTGGTACTTGCAATGTCCCTGAGTGATGTTCTCAAAGAAAAGAATCACACAGAATCAGAAGACACAAAATGCACAGTGGAGTGTGGAAATAGTCTAAGCATCAGCATAAAGAGGTTTTATCCTAACATAAAACTTGCTTAAGTCAAGACTTAAGACAACCATCTTAATTTTTCTCCATCTATTGCATGAACTCACTGTTCCAGCAAAAAAATAGGTGAAGTGGCTAGAGAGCATAGGTAAATTCCTTCACGCACAGTAATGTTTTCTTATATAAATAGAAGCAAAAGTAGATAGCATGAACTAGGGATCTGTGTGCTTCAGGTAAGTCCTGTGGTGTATTTAAAGTTGTTGTGCCTCTTGTATTACCATTTATTTAATTACAATATGAACAAGCCAGTGGAATATTAATGATGATCACAGAAATTGAGAACTTTGCACAGAAAGCCACTCCATGAATCTTAAATACATGCTAGCTTTGATTTTCTTCATTTTAACACTAGTAATATGTGTGGTTTGCTTTCCCTTAAGCACTGATTTTCCTGGTAGCAGAGAGAAACACTTTGCTCCAAAGCTTGTGATCCTTTAGTCTGTCATCTTTATCTTAATCTGGGTGGTTGATTCTCCCTAACAGCTGGGGCAGTGTTATTGCTAGATTTCTAAGAAGAAATGAAATAGCTGTTAAACAGACAACAGGTAATGGTCGTAAGTCTGAGATGTGGACTTGAAGCTTCATCAAGATGGACTAGGACAGTTTCATACCTGAACATCAATATCTCTGGAGCCAGAACCACGTGCTGGATCTGTGTTTTGATTAAGGTATACACGCTCTTATCCTATTATCCTCCATAGTAAATTTGTGATAGTTTAGCCCACTTCTCTGTGTAATGCATCTGTTTTTCCCTCCTTAGCTCACAATTGTTGAAAAACTCAAACATGGATGTTGAGGGAAACTCAAAACATGGAGGAAAACATTGAGGGAAAACTCAAACATGGGATGTTGAGGGAACTGGGGTTGTTTAGCTTGGAGAAGAGAAGGCTGAGGGGAGACCTCATCACCACCTACAACTGCCTCAAGGGAGCTTGTAGAGAGGTGGGTGCTGGGCTCTTCTCCCAGGTGATGGGGGATAGAACAAGGGGAAACGGCACCAAGCTGTGCCAAGGGAGGTTCAGGTTAGAGATAAGGAGGAAGTTCTTTACTGAGAGGGTCGTCAGAGGCTGGAACAGGCTGCCCAGGGAGGTGGTGGAGTCACCATCCCTGGATGTATTTAAAGAGCGGGTAGACGAGGTACTTAGGAATATGGTTTAGGGGGTAGACGGGTGCGGTTGGACGTGATGATCTCAGAGGTCTTTTCCAATCGAGCGATTCTGTGATTCTGTGATTCTGTGAACTCTTGTACTGAAAGGATCTGACTCACTCCTCACTAGTACTGTGTCAGAACTAGCCTGTGGTGTATCTATGACAGTGGACAGGAGCCAGTGGCCCAAGGCTGCCTCCAGGAAGGATTGACGTAAAGTCCTGCTTGGATTAGTCCTGGATTGCATATCCTACAGTAAAAAAATAAGTTGAAAATACCATTAAAATCTCAGTCTGCATTTTGTCTCTATGGTTTCCTTTAACATTTCTTACTCTGAGCACCATTAATTCTGCTGATTTCCAGCTGTTGCTTTTTGAGAAGCATATACTATGATCAAGAAACAAACGTTTATTCTCTCTTGGCCACGGTACCTAGGTATTAAAGGATAGTTCCATTAATGCTCTACATCAAGACTTTACCACTGCATGACATATGGTGTAATTTATCCCTGTTGACAAAAGGAACTGAAATCAGCGTGTTCATTTTACAACCTAATCCTGTACTTCGTATTCATGTGTAAACAGTGACACATGAGAATTTTACTGCGTGGCATAAAACGTACATTGGCATTGAGGGGATATGTCTCTGTGTTCGAGGGAAGCTTTTTTTTGCTTCAGGGAAGACTGCTTTCTTCACAGAAAAAAACTTGATGAAATAAGATCACACCACCTGGGTTGGAAAAGCAAACAAATGTTGCAATATGGAAAGCAAAAGGAGATAATGCAGACTTTTTTTGTACTCTGGGAGATGTAGATGTTCAACTTTAGGGATCTAGAATGCAAGTGCCAGTCTAGGAGTTTGATGGATTCTCACTATGGTCCTTGGAGATTTAGCACAGGCAGTCAGCAGAGCCTGGAGAGTGACTCAGCAGTGACCCAGACAATGAGATAACCTAGAGAATTTGTGGTCTTTGCATTAGGATTCCTTCACACTTCTGTATCAGCAGCTGGAGTCTAGGTGAATCCCACAAATGAGCTGTGCTTCATATCCCTCTTATCTACGAAAGAAAGCTCGGCAACATAACACATGACTGAAAGTTCACATCTCTACAGTCTGGGAGGAATTAATCTCCAGATTCAAGCATTTAAAATGGAGATGAATCTCCCCTGAATTTTTATAATTATATGGTTATATAGGACCTACAGCAAGGACCTGCTCATGAATCAGCTTTATTTTCTGGAGTAAAGACTTGAAAGAGTCTTGTTACGATAACCATTTCTGGTATAAATACTCTCATATTTTTTCCAAAAGTAAATTGGATTTTTTCATATGCTGCAGAGCTAATTGAACTAAATCAAGCATCCAAGAATCTTGGCATTAAACTTAACTTAAAGCTGTTTGTATGTATGAAAAAGTCTGGACCAAACCTAGAATTTCTAGGGTCCATTTAGCCCATCAACAACTGAATGTAGACTCTGAATGGTACTTAGACATAAAAAACATCATGTATATTTTGGCTTGGAGCAATGGGAAGATCTTTCTTCTTCTGCCTTGGTTCACATATGCTCTAAATTCTAGTCACCTTGATTTAGCACAGATTTCCACCTTTCATACAGAAGTTGCCTGAATGCTAGACACCACCATCTCTACAGGAAGAAAAAGCAGAGTGGCCAAGTTCCTTTGCCATCATCATCTTGAACCTAGACAACACTGAGCCTGTATTCATGGGTAGGCTGACTGTTCCTGGAAAACAGTGTAAAATCCAGCTAAGGTCTGGGGTCCGTAAAGCAATGTAAAAGTGGACAAATTTTCCCTAGTTTAAGTTTTCTTAGGCCTCCAGACACCATATGGGAGGCTAACATGGGCAGAGCTGTTGGACATGAAGGATGGAATTTGTCTGATCGAATTTAGGCTTTTATTCTGAGAGAAACAGGCACTTCAAGAACACATTCAACTCGCACTAACATAGATGTGTAAAACACACAGGATGAATTGCAACTTAAAAGTGACCACGTTTTTTCTTTAATCATAAATGGGGAAAGGGAGACTAACACCTACACAAGTGACGTTAGGTGGGATGAATCCTACCCTCAGTGTCTCTGAAAGTGAAGCCACTTTGGCTGATGAGACACAACATTGATGTCCCAGACATAGGGGACCATATGCTCTAAAGGACTGTCTGAAAAATACGAGCCCCTCAGGATTTGAAAAGTGCAATTTACACAGCATTACTGTCTTGTGTATATCTGTGTCTAGGTATTGAAATGTGTCCTATGAACTTCTAGTGCTTCGCTTTTCTACTATATAAATCTTTCCAGAGCCTTCAGCTGATGTTATTTACATTGCTGTCCCGTCTCCCCACCTGAGGGTAAAATATTCTGCGACTGGAAAAAGTGGGAGAGTGAAAAAGTGCTAAAATGTTGAAATTTTTTTATTTATGATGAGTAATTACATGCAGTAGGACTTTTTGATCTGGAAAAGAGGTAGCCAAGAGAGCATTGGATATAGATCAATGAGTGGCTTAGAGAGGGTGAACAGGGAACAACTTATATCTAATTTTCCTTATACTATAACCTAGAGGAGCATCAAATAGCATTACTGTCTGGTTAGTTCAGAAAATTAAGAAGACATATTTCTTCTAGCAATGTGAAATGCAGCTGTTAAATTCTTTGCCAAAAGACAAGGGGATACTAACACATGCTTTCACAAGGTCATAGAATGTATTTAGGGTAGAAAACTCCCTTAAGGGCTTTACTTACCTGGTAGCTGCTGAAGGCCCAGAGTCATAAGCCATTGGGTTCTTGATTTTCCTCTCTTTTACATATTTTCTGTTGGCCATTACTGGAGACAGAAGACCTTTACTCTGAGTTCATGCGGCTTCATGTTACTTCGTCACACATAGACTGTACCCATAACAGTCACATGCAGATGATGTTTTTGCACTCTCAAGGAGTCCTCTTGAAGAAGTGATGCCCAGCAAATTCTTCACTCTAACCTGCAACAGTAGCTGGGTAAGGTCTTTCACAACCACTGCATCATCCTACAGAAGAAGGCTACGTTGAGAAGACCATAACAAAGTCCTCATGATACAAAACATCAAACGGTGTCAGGAAACTCAATGTCTGGCATAGTCTTGGTGAGGTGTTGATTAACTAAGTACTCATATGTGTTATTACCTTTAAGTACACAAAGGCTTTACCAAGCATTGAAGGATGAGCACGTTTGAAGAACTTGTTCTCCTGGCATTGCTATTGACAAGGCACTAGAGTGAGACTGGGAATCCAAACGTCCACAAGGTGCAGAAGACCTGCCCTGGCTGAAAGCTTCTCCAAAGTGGGGTTTATCAGGACCCCCCATGAAGCAGCAATGTCCATCTTTGTGGCTTTGGACTCTTCCACATAATGAAGTCAGCACCATCTAGTGTTGCTCTCCTTCAGCACAGAGGAGCTGGATCTTCACGGACATTGAACGGGACAGGAATAATTTTATCTTTGTTTAAGAACAGCTGTGTTGGGGTCACTCACTTGGCTGTGACCGAGCCCAGTAGAGCCCCACTTTGCTTTGCTGAGGGAGGCTCTAACTAATTGCAGACCTATGAAGCATGTCACAGGTGTGGTGTATCACACACGGACAGCTTTCCTCCTCTGTCATCTCCTGTGCCTGTCACCAAGACTTATCCTAATCCATGTGTCTCCAATCTGATGCACTGGATGCTTATAGTCATGCCGTGGGAAAGAGGCTAGGGCACAGCACTGCAGACGGGATCATGGCACATGGTGTCATGGGCATAAGAAACCTTCCAGATATCCCCTGCTCAGCTGCTGTCTGTCACCATGTTCCTTCCACTCCACAATAACTTTAGATATGATGCATTGCCCTCATGGGCTTAACAAATTCAGTACTCGGGGTGAAATCTCATGTCACGGAATTGCACCAAAATGGCTACATGCACACAAATAATGAACTCAAGCAAGCTTTTAATCTGCAACTGAAATTAAGCAGACAAAACTTCATTCACCAAAACAACATTCCACTGTCATTCAACAAATACAGGCTCAATATGCTGGTTGGGAATATTACCAGACACAGCTGAGTTAGGAATTCTTAAGTTTTTGGCCAGACGATCCAAAACGTGCACTCACTCACTCACTCACCTAAAAAGGGAAGGCTCTCAATTCCAAGAAGTTACCTTAAGTGGTGTCTCAACTCAAGGAGAGAGTCCCCGACTGCAGACCCGCTGCTCCGAGGAGGACCGACTCCAATGAGTCCTCCGACGGGGCCCCATTGATACCCTGGTCGAATCTGATCTGTGGTCAATACAAGGTCGTGTCAGCCCCCTATTGACTGAGAACCCCAGCTTTCCTGCCTTTGACCCACATTGTGAGGACCAGACATGAGCTGTGAGGGGGGAGGCAGTCCTGGCACCGGCAGGACCAGAAACTTCAGCACTGATTTGTTGGGTCTTTCTCAGGTCTTTAGTAGGGTGGGTGCATCTGCCACATCTCAGGTGAAGTAAACACTCAGCTGCTTTATCAGAGGGTTGTCCTGCCCATGCTGTGGGAGCTGGCTGCTTTTGATAGCAAAGAAACAAATTGGGAGCTTGGCCTTGCTGAGTCAGTTTAGTTTTCAACATAAAAAATGGTCCAGAAAAAAAATGTAGATGTTTCTGGCTTGTGATTCCTCCTTTCCTCCTCCCAACTGCTTCTTTTGACAAACTGTTTAAATGTTTCCCACGTACAAGGAAAGCATAGAGAGCAGAAATGTTTCTGACCAGACAACCAGCTGAAGTGCTGAAGGTCTAAGGAACGAAACTTTATGGTCCAGCAGGTCAGCTAACAGTGTCTCTTGCAGCGAAACAAACTAGAGGAATTCAACTCCTTTTAGCTGTTTATTTCTGACAGAAATGTGGTTGAGCGCGCATATTGCCTGTCAGAATACGGATCTGCTCTCAGTCCTCCCCTGCTAACATCTGAGTCCATCAGCAAGATGGACTGAAGCTGAACGACAGGATAGCAGCCTCAGAGCTGTTACCCATGAGTCCTGCAAGTGTTCATAGCTGGGTACAGAGAAGGTACCCAACAGGCAGCAAGAAGAACCCAAGCCTTTTGTATCATCTGCGGTAATTACATCCCCAGAGCAACACACTTGCTCTCCACAGCAAGCGGAGCTATTCTTCTCTGAATAGCAATTCTTCTCTCCACAGCAAGTGGAGCTATTCTTCTCTGAATAGCTAGTGGATATGAGGATAGCTGAGATATTTCAGAGCATTGTGACACAGGAAGAAAATGAAGGTACCATAGGGTGGACGAGAGACTTTTGCCAAGTGAGGCTTCCAGAGGATTGGGCAGAAAGTGGGGTGGCAGTGGAGAAGGAGTGTTTGAGCCCAAAGACACAAAACTATAAATCAGATTTCATTAACCAGAGTAACCATATGTGAATGGATCCTGATTGCTATTCTGTCATATATCATGTTTGCCTAATAATTCAGGAACAAATAAGACCCCATGGGATGCTTTTTCTCATGGTATTTTCTTTAGCTAGGGACAATTTAGTGCTGGTATCCATCCCTGGCAAAATGACCTTCTCACATTCCTCCTTTCATGGTAAATTAGACAATTGTAGTGTGGTGGTCTCAAAATATGTGCTAGAAGATACTCTAGGTGTGTTCGGTATGGCTTGGGTGGTCTCACAGCCTCTGGCAGACTGGCTTTGCCACTCAGAAGGCTGGGACTGAGGGTTTATGACTCAGGGTCCCAATGTGTGACTACCCATCCTGTTGCAGCACTGGCCAAGCCAACTAACTGGCCACAAGACCAGAGAAAAGCCAGGTCAAAGCTAAGGCCTGGCTGAGGCCAGAAAGGAGCAGTGGGAAAGCACATCACACTAGAGAGACATGGCAGCCTTGCAAGTTGGCAAACTGCTGAAAAGGACATTAATAGTCATAAACCTAAGTTTGGTAGCTTTCATCCCAATGCTACCAGTAAAGGTTCCCAGCTCAGGCTCCATGGGCTCAACATCTCCACAGGCAGGGATGGTCAGCAGAGCAGCATCACAGGAGACAACCACATCTGGGGCAGAGCTTTAGATGTGAATGTAATGCAAGAAGGTGGCACAAAGGAGGAAGACTGTGACAACGGGGCTATGTAAATTCAGTGGAGAGGGGCAGATAGGATAGAAGAATGACTTAAAGCACTTTTCAGAGCTCCTTAGCACCCCTTTGCTCACAGAGTAAGCTACAGTTGACTATGCTTGTAAGTGTCCTGGTTATCTGATGAAAGTTAGATAGCAGTAGCCATGCCTTTCTGGTTGAAAACTGGGTTGTGTGAACTTCCTCCTCTCAAACAAATTACCACGGTGTTGGGACAAGCTGTTTAGTTACTGGTGTAATGCTGCTGCTTCTATTTCTGGACCATGGCCATTCTCCTGCTCAACCGGAAAGATCCAGAGTTCACCCCTGTCAAGCCTTGGCTAATCAGTATTAACATAGCATCTGCCAGACTGTTTTGAATAGCCGCTAATTTCTATGCTGCTTTAAGCCAAAAGAAAAGCTTTTTCAAGTGTTGCATACATTACCAGGAACAGTGGGAAAGGATGTTAATAATTCATTCATGCTCTGAGACTCCAGAGTGTGCTAGATCTTTCAACTTATAACAATAGACATCATCCTGCAGGCTGTCATGTCCTGCTTTTAA
>NW_010179617.1:0-18180 GCF_000695765.1 Mesitornis unicolor | reverse complement strand
GGAAAGAGAAAAAGAGGGGGTGAAAAGGAGGAAGATTTCCCGGGTGGAAAATTTGAAGCTTGATGAAGAATTAAAGCCTGTTAAATGTCTACTTGAGCCAGCCATTGGGCAATAAAACCTATTTGCAGCCAGTTGTTAGAAGAAAGAGCTGCCTGTGTAGGAAAAAGCATTTGTTGAGAAGATGCTGGAATTGTTTTTTCTTGTTCATGCCAAAGTAGAGATAGAAAAGGAAGGAGTTACCCTGACAAAACGTAAAATAGTTTTCATGTGACTGGGCCATCCATTGAGTATTCACAGTAGTCTCCAACTACAGCTCACCCCCATAGGATGTTCCCAGTGGACGTAATAGAGTCCCATCAACCTATTTCCAGCTCTAGAAGAAATAAAGGGAACTAGAAGTGACAAGTAATGAGGACTAGTTTTGGACATAGGGCAAAACAGGCAGGAAAGCAGCCACTGCTGAGGGTGTAGCCAGGGTATTTGGGCTGGTGACCATTGCTGAAGTGTGGTCACCCCTAGCAGCAGTCATTTTACCCATCACATAAGGAGAGCAGTCACTCATTTCTTCAGTACTCATATTGGGTCTTCATTGCTGCCTTTCTCTTTTCATTCTGCTTCCAATGAGGGGAACAACCTGGCCCATCCCTGCTCCATCACTCTGAAGATGTTAAAATCCTATCTGTAATGTAGAGAAACTCTACAGCAGTCATTTTCTTGGTGGAAAAACATTTTTAAAGAGAAAGATTGAGGTCCTTTATGTGGCAGGTGCTAAACTACACCCTAAAATAACAAGAAGATCTCTCCAGCAAAGAGTGGTCCATCTGAATGAGTAATAAAAGGAAGCAGAACTTAAATTTTTCCTTCTAGGGTAGGCAGGATATAAAGAAATAAAATCTAATCTCTATAAGGTCCAATCAACTTTCTTATTTCTGTAGCCATGTCAACAGTTTTGAGCTATTTAACAAATTCTTCATGTGGCTTCTCTCATTCCCATACAGAATTATCCCAAATTTGATGACAAATGGAGAAGAAGGCTTAAGTCCTATTGCCACTTTTAATGTCTTGATGAAAACCCTGGTTTTCATTGTATGGACTGGCCTGTAGAATATAATATTTTATTCCCTGGAATTCATTTGCTGCTATTTCCCAAGGAAGCCTCCCCACAAACATTTTTCTGTGCATAAGAGAAGAAAAATAATGCTTTAATTTTCCCCCTGTACAAGTCTGCACATCAACCGTGGAACAGTTTTCCTTCAAATGAACAGTTTTCCTCAAAGTAGAATTTAAATTTGAGCACTGCCCTTCATAAAAACAAAACGGAAATTTCAGGCTTGCTTCAGTGTTGCACTCCAAGTTCAATACAGGCAGATTCTGCTGGAAAGGTATTTACAGCTGTGTGCAAAGATGCTGGGCTCCTCAGAACAGAGGAGTGGGAACACAGATACCACAAGGGAAAAGCACTTCTCAAGACAAGGTGCAAGCATGGTAAGTGGTGCTACACAAATAGCTCAGGTAAGCAGAGAGAAATGTCCAATAAAATTTTGATGATGCATTTCCTTTTCATAGATAGGGGTTGGAAAATCCATCTGGACAGCTTGCACCTCGCATAGTTGTAATTTGAATTCTCCCTACGGTTGGGATCAAGTTCAATTTTTGCTATTCCCACCACTCCAGATGCTTTTTTTATGTTTCCTGCTCAGACTGACTCCCCTTTTAAGAGGGGTGAGCACTGAAGTTGTTTTTCACACAGTATTTCGTATCCATGGGAAAACTCTCTCACTCTGTGAACCAAGAGACCATAGAAGGCAGGGAAAAGGCTGACAATGTGAAACAACTTGCCCAAGATCACCCAGAAAGGGAATGGTAGGGTCAAGCTCACATCCATGTCACTGTAAGTGAGCTAAGGCTGTGGGAGGATGACCATAGGAATCATGTTCCTGTCCCAATTTTCCATAGTTTTCATGCCTTTGTGCAGTAATGAACATACAGTG
The DNA here is from genome assembly GCF_000695765.1 of Mesitornis unicolor. Taxonomy (NCBI): domain Eukaryota; kingdom Metazoa; phylum Chordata; class Aves; order Mesitornithiformes; family Mesitornithidae; genus Mesitornis; species Mesitornis unicolor. Next base: position 16,189 of record NW_010179617.1, on the reverse strand, counting down.
CATACAAGTGATGTACAAGAGACCATAGAGTTGGAAATTCAGATAATGCATAGTGATACAGAGGTTTCTGAAGGACCGTGACCATGTAGCAACTCAAACGTGTCCTGTCTTTAATTTGTCCTCTCTCAAATCGCTACACACTTCCAAAAGGGTCTTTTTGCAGCCCGGCAAACTGTAGACAACTCCAAGTCCAAATTCAAATGATCTCTATAAGGACACGTCATGGTTTAGTACACAGGGCCTCTCAATGGATATTGTTCTGCTGACGTCCATGGAAAAAGACTGATATACACTATTTGCGTGCCTGTAGCACCATCATTTTTTGTTCGTGCTACAAACAAAAGCTTCACCAGAACAACACAACCAGCTGTGTTCATCTCATAGTGACGGCAGTCCATCAGCTCGCAGTTGCTATTGAAATTTTTCCAAGAGACACTGCTCACAGGGCTGGTTTGCAGCCAGCAGTGAACTGTGTCAGGAGTCCTACTACACATCAGAGCAGTTAATGTTTTGCTTTGTCTTCTCTGATGAGGTGAAGGAAGGGGATTGTTGCCCGGATAGGGTTGCACAGCATACCATAAATAAGGTCTAATTTAAGGACATTGGGACATCTAAGACTTGTACCACAGTGGGTTGTGACAAACATAATTTTGGTAGCTTAAAAGTGTGCAGTTAATGACTCCTCCAGTTTCTTCCTCCACAGATGTGTGAGATCACCTTGTGTCTAGAAGTGATGGCAGGTCCCTAAAGCTGCACAGGCTACATGATAGGTGATGGAATAGAGGCAGGAGGCAGAACCTGGGACCTCTTCTTGGTGTAATGCAACCCTTGAAGCCACCAGTTCCCTGGCCTGCCATGTGAGGTGTCTGGTGGAGTGACAAAGAAAGTAGAGAAGCTATCTACAGAGGGTACCAGGGCTCAGGAGAGCATAAGTGAGGTGATAACCCCTTGGAGGAGCCTTCTAAGATGCTAGGCTTGGTCTTTCAGAGCTAAAATGATCTGGGGAAGGATATATCAGTTGTGCTGGGACTTTGCTTTAGCTGGAGCCATCAGCCCTGTAATTACATTTTGAACACAGATAATCCAGGGAGATTTAAATCAACACTTGGGATTTGCCTGTTTGATCTCTTGTGAGCCAGTCCCCTAAGCGCCCTAAAACCTCTTTTATGGGGCAGAAGTGTTCTGAGGTAGAGGTAATCCTTGGGCTGTTCTGGACCCAGTGAGGTGTTGCTATATCTTTGGGGACGTGCTAGGGACTGAGGGATGGAGGTAGCTTTAGGAGCTCGCCTGCCCTTTCACTCTTGTGTGGTGGGGCCACACTTTAGGTTTTTCACACATTTTCACAGCTCATCCTCACCCTTCTGAATGGACATGTAGATCTCAGAGGAGGAGACAGGCATAGCCATGCCTTCGCTTGGTCTCTCTTTTCACCCATCTCCTCCCTGTCACCCTTGGCTTCTCCTCTGCAGAGGTGCCAGTATGATGTGACAAGATTGCAAATAGGCTTGGCATAAGGGTCTTGCTTTCTTTTTTCTTTCCCTCTGCAGGGGTTTGCAGCCAAGAAAATGTCAACTGCATAGCTCTGCCCCAGCAGAGCCCTGCAAACTTCCTCAGACAAAGCAGCTGAATAGGAAATGTGGTGGAGCTAGAAACTTGTTCTTAGCAGCTGGGTTCTCCATCCAGCAACTCATAAAAAGCCCAATGTGAAAGCAGTCGGGACCATTATAGCTTAGTCATATCTGAGAAATGACATTCAATTCCCCAACTGTTTATTTAACTCTACACAACAGTTGTGTAACGTCACACTGCTCTGCCCTGATCTAATTCCACAGAGTGGGTTTTTGGCTAAGGAAATTCACAAGTCAAACTGCCAGATCTTGATGTTTTGTAGCGCTCTGCCATGCAAGTGATTATTTAAAAAAAAAAAGAAAGCCCTCTAAAGCTCTCTTTAAAAAGTGCAAGTTTCATTTTATTTTCATTTTAGATATATTTGCAATGAAAAACTTGCATTGACCTTAACCATGCAGGAACAAGCAGGAAAACCTAGACCTTCAGATGTAGATTTTTTTTTTCCCAGTCACCCTTATTAAGGTCATTTTGGGACTATTGAATCTTTGGACTGGGCTATTCTCTTTTTCCCTGATTACATCTGTACAACTTGATTTCCTATTGAAATCACTCAGCTGAAACTGAGAAGGAGAGCACAGCTGAGAGCAAGGTTTGGTCCCATGATCCCCAAACAAGACCTTGAGAATGAACACTTCAAAAGCTGCTCACTTCCCAAAGCTGAAACCACGCAGAAGGGAGCTGTCTTGAATAAAATAAATTTCCTACATGTTCAATAAACAAAAGGGAGAAATTTGATTCTCTACAAAGTGTGTACTGAAGAGGTTTGTTTTGCATACTGCAACTTCTGTGTGTGCGTGTGGCTGTGTGTGAGTGTGTGGTGTTTATCCTCATTTTCCATTTTTGTCTGAGTATAAGCAAGGAATATTTAGACCTAGGAAATTTGCTTGCACTGAGTTACATCAATATGGAAATATTCACTTTTTACCTGGAAAGTTTGTAGTGATTTTATTCTGCTGTGCTCCCATATCCTTCTGCTTAGGTTGTTTTTTTTGTGAAGTAAGACACTGATTTTCAACTAAAACATAAAACACGCAGTTGTAGGTTTAATAAAAGCAATTTGCATAGCCACTGAGGATGACATTTAAATGTAATAAATAATCTGATGTAGAAATGCAGAAAGTGAATATGTAGCATAGATTAAATAAGATCTAAAAGGTGTGCATGAGGTTAGGTTTGGCATTTTTCCTTGTATGGCTTTTCTAGATGTCATGTTGTCTATCCAAGTGGTGCTAAGTTGAATGTGCCAACTGATCACAGTAAAAACACTAACCCTACACCTTGATTTGTGCTTAGGTAGGCATGCAACTTTGTGCAATAATTCTCACAGTCGGACATGAACACACAAAGTTTTCATTCAATTGTGTTACAAGCAAATCACAGACAATTCTCTGGGAACAGAGTTGAGGGTCAGTGATCCTCTTAACTATCTGCTGCCCCAAGGGAGGATGAACTCCATTTAAATAGTGCCTGAAAATATGAGCTTAAGGTGCTTTTTAGAAACACCACCAGTGGTGAGGAGCTCAAGACTTCCTTGGGAAGGTGATTTCTTTGGTTTATCAGTGTCCTGATTGAAACTGCTGCCCATTCGCCCAATGTTACATGCAGGGAACGAGCCACAACACGGGGCTGTCTGGCCAACTCGGAGACGGCTGGTGCTGGCTCCAAACGGATTCGTCTTGTGGCTCCTCTCACAGAGTGCAACCAAGGAACAGCCTTCCACCCGCAGCCCTTTTCTCCACTACACACATGGAGCAACAAATGCTATCAGAATGTCTGACAAGCAATGGATACAACAAGCAGATGGTGGAAGAACAAGGGCCCAGATCCATTAGTATGAATCTGGATCAACTCGCGGATGATTCACCAATGCAAATCAGGGGTAAATACATAACAGGCACTCACTCCATGGCATCCATTCCTCCAGGAGCTGAAAGTCTTGAGAGACAAATCCAAGGCTCTCACATTCTTACATACGTCTTTTTGCAGTTGTACACAGGAGGGCAGCAAACATTTGCTCAGCGTTTGGCACCGCATCTCTTCCTAACCCCTGCCATAAATAGATGCTGTTGGGATAGCTTAAACTGTCCGTCATCACGAGTGGATGCCTGCTAAATAGCCCCATAAAAATCCCCAAATTGACTGTAATTAGACGGAGTGCACATTTCACTGTTATGACTAAGACAAAGGTTGTCTTGGATTTTTGCCTGCTGCAGGGCTAAATTCACCCCCCACCAAATTATCTCTGGATATTCCTTTCATCTCTCTAGTTCAGTTTTATAGGGTGTTTGCTATCACTTGTGTAAGTTTACGCCATGGTTTTCATTCTGTGGGGAAATTATACTTTAATTCTTCCCACGGAGTTGCTGACATAAGCATTTCAAACATGTCTGCTCCCCTTGTTTCCTGATGGACAATATATTGGGGATGGGGGGAGAAGAGAGTGTGTTAAAAATATTCTCTAACTGACTATGAATATGAAAATCATTATTTAGGTTTGAAAATAAGGACCTGCAAGAGAGTGTTTCTCAGCAACGATTCTAATGTTTTTAAGTGGGTATAATTAAAGTAATTGTCTTTAGCTTGCAAAAATACACACTGCCCCCTTCCTGCTCTCAGCCCCACTCCATTCATTGCTTTGACTTTGGCTTTTTGGTAACTTTGTCCGTTATCCAGCACAAACAATTCTGCACAATTTTGTTGATGCCGATTTTGGTTGAAGCCTTTTGGGTAGAGTGGTGTATTTTGCCTATGACTTTGCTCTGGTTGGTTTTAATTAAATTATTAATTGCCATGTGGTTGGATTGTCTTCAGCTGCCTAAAAGGAGTCCAGAATGGGTGTCTAAGGTGAGATGAGCTGTCCTCCACGGTCTCGTTGACTACAAGGGGAGCCGATGGTGGCTATCCACTCTAAAACATCCCATTTCAGGGTGAATTCTGACACAAAGGCCCATTTTATTTCCATTCAACTTTACATGCCAGAATGAGGGTGCACGTCTGGGGTACAAACCAAGGAGACAGTTACCTCTTTGGACACTGACCAAACAGTGACCTCAGTTTGCATTGCCCTCCGAAAAGAGATGTTTTCTTGAGTAGTAGAGAGTGATCTTCAGAAATCAGGTAGGTGCGTAAAATTAGGGAGATCTATACCTGAAAGCTAATTTATGTGTTATTTTTGAGCACTAATCTTTGGACACTGACCAAACAGTGACCTCAGTTTGCATTGCCCTCCGAAAAGAGATGTTTTCTTGAGTAGCAGAGAGTGATCTTCAGAAATCACACCCTCAGGTAGGTGCGTAAAATTAGGGTGATCTATACCTGAAAGCTAATTTTTGCATTATTTTGGAGCACTAAAATTAATGAACTTTAGGAACCTAAGTGCTTAAATAAAACACCAGAGTTGATTCATCTGCTCACAGTCATGTCAGTAAACATGAGACAGGAATTGAACAATGACCTGTGTCTTAGTCTAATCCAGTAAGAATAATTGTTCACCCCATGATATTCAACAGCCTCATGCACACAGAGCAAGACCATTGCAAACAACATGCATCAAAAATCATTGTGGGAAAATGACTGAAAGTGTATGAAATAGTAAGACTGCCTGTTGCTGTAATCTTTAATAGGTTAATGTCACTGGGGACTGGGATCATGAGGGATGTCATGTGGAATGAGTCTGTCTTATATCACAGGAGTTCACTAAGTCAAAACATACAATAAGAAAAAGCCTGACCAAGCAAAACCCAGACATCGTCCAGCTGTGATTTCACAGCAACAAATATGATTGGAGATTTTGCTTATCTATAAGTTTTATCCTGCCTTTTGTCACAGAATTATAGCCCAAACCATGAGTTCTGATTTGGTGAGTTCACCTCCTGAAACAGAAATGTGGAGGCTGGGGGTGCCAGGAACACAGGAACAGTCTCAGTATGATAAAATAAAATCCCTGGCATGGTTTACTCTAGCAGTTGTATTGGGAATAAAATGTTAATTGCTGGACTAGGCTTTGGGCAGCTAATGAGTAAAAAATCCTCAATGGACTGGGGTCTTAATTACCTGATTTCCTTTAACCTGATTTCCTGTAACCCACCAGGTCAGTGAGACTAATCCCAGAACAAGACACTATGCTATGTGTGATCTTCAAACAGGTCCATGGATTTCCAAAGGTGAAAAAGGAAGTGGGAAAAAGTGCTAATCTCAGTGGAAATCAGGCATCCATACATAATATAATGATCTAGAAATAATCTTTTTCTTATCAGCCTGAAAACATGAAGACATGTCAATTCTTGCACCCCCAAAATAGTTTGATGCTTAGACTTCTGCTCCTGCCTCCAGTTAAGCTAAGAAAACACCGTGGGAGGCATCTCACCTGATTTCAGAGGCCTTCAGTGACAGCACTGCTCACCTCCCCTTCCTAAAACATCTCTCTGTGATGTGCAAAAAATCCTACGATTTCCAAAACCAAAAAAATAAAAATAGTTACCAAAACCAGAATAGTTACAGATCAAGAACTCCTCATCAATTCACAGAGGAAAGGTATGTGTCTTCCTCAGTGGACACATGGTAAGTCAAGCTTGGTAAGACCGGCACTTGAGCTGACTGCATGAACTCCAAAGCTTTATCACTTTCGTCCTTCTGATTCTTGCTGTTCCTTACCCCTTAGCAGACGGCACCAATCCCAGGAAGTGAATTTTTCCCTGGATGCAACTTATTTGAAGTGATTTGTATTACTTTGCTCATTTTTTTCTCCCATGAGCCTGTAAGCCTCATACCCGGCACCAGGTTTATCCAGGGAAATATATGGTCTTGCTCTTCACTTATCCTTTAAGATAAGTGGATGTCACTCAGTGGTGAAAATCAGGTTAGAATGAGGTCTCTGAACCAGCGGACAAAATCCTTGCTGGTCTCTGTACCAAGGATGATAAGCTCTGCCACCATCTAGAAAGGATCCAGTTCTGGGCCCCTCAGTTCAAGAAAGACAGGGAACTGCTGGAGAGAGTCCAGCGTAGGGCTACAAAGATGATTAAAGGAGTGGAGCATCTCCCTTCTGAGGAGCGGCTGAGGGAGCTGGGGCTCTTTAGTTTGCAGAAGAGGAGACTGAGGGGAGACCTCATTCATGGTTATAAATATTTCAAGGGTGAGTGTCACGAGGATGGAGCCAGGCTCTTCTCGGTGACAAACAATGATAGGACAAGGGGTAATGGGCACAAGCTGGAACACAGGAGGTTCCACTTCAATTGGAGAAGAAACTTCTTCTCAGTGAGGGTGACAGAGCACTGGCCCAGGCTGCCCAGAGAGGTTGTGGAGTCTCCTTCTCTGCAGACATTCAAAACCCGCCTGGACGCCTTCCTGTGCAACCTCATCTGGGTGTTCCTGCTCCGGCAGGGGGATTGGACTGGATGAGCTTTTGAGGTCCCTTCCAATCCCTGACGTGCTGTGATTCTGTGATTCTGTGATTCTGTGATGTCTCTTCTCACCCAGTGTTATTACTGCAGCAGGATAGACAAAACAATTTCCACCTGTCTCTCAATATCAAAACCTGCAACCACATAGAGATGGCCCTAGTTAAAATGAAGTATTAATCTAAAATAGCCCTATTTCTGAGTTAAAGGTCTTTTATAATTCTTGTTGTTGTTGTTGTTTGGACTATAGTTTGTGTTCTGTCCTCATTTGGTGTCTTCGACTTCTGTTTAATTAAGAGACAAGAGAAAAAGGAAAATAAATGAAAGAGAATCAGAAAATTATCCATGAAAACTTTGAAGTAAGAATAAGTTGGACATGCTCACCAATTTGTAAGCTAAGTTTCAGATCCAACTCCCTTGCTTTATTGGTCTAAGGGTTAGGCTTTTAGTCTACACTGCCTCTATCTTTAATAGACATAGACACAGGAAAGAGAAAGATCTCTCCAGAGACTGCTATCTAAGATGATTTATCATTACTTGAATGGTATCACTTGGCCATAAACTGAGCATGTCTTGTGCTTGAAGTGACTCATATGCTTAAGTGACTGATTAGGAACTACAGTTATCAGCAATGGAAGTTGATGTTCCCTGGGTTATGATGACAGGCAAAGATTTTTTTATGCTAGGGAATCTGAGTCAGGTTTCGCTATAGAAATCTGTACCCACATATTTACAGTAGAAAGAAGGTGTCTTCCAAAACTACTCTTTAAGCTGTTTACCTAAACTATTCTTAAAATCTCCATTAATGGAGAATTTGTCACCCATGTAGGTGACTTAATGACACTCCTGCCATAATTTTGTACTAAGGTACTCTTCTGACTAGACTGTCTTAGTACCTTTCTCTTTTAGCAGAGTTACTTATGTTTTTAACTGATGCAGATAATTGCTTCCCATCTTTAAAGCCCAAAATGAACATTTTTTTATCACTTTTTTGATCTGACAACAGCTGTACATGGGCGTACAACTCTCTGTTCCTGAGTTTAGCATTCAAACATAATGCATGCACTTCATAAGGACAACCAACCTTGAATAAGGCTGAAGAAGTGAAATCCAATCAAGATCTTGATTTAAATGCTGATTCCTTTGTTTTTACAAATACAGAAAATTTGAAGAAGCGTGAATTTAAAATTAAGAAGTGCACTTTTTTCCCCCTAAAAATAATGTAAACACGACTGTTGAATGCTGTTGCTTCTCAGCTACTGATCTGCTGCTCTGACCTTGTAATCAGAGAAGACTGTGAGCCCTGCATTTGTCTTTGAAGACTGCTAATAATTAAATCCTATTGTTTCATTGAAACAGAATATGACTCTCACAATTTGTAACTAGAAGCAGTATAGCTGCAAAGAACAATGTTGGATAAACATGCCCTTCAAAGATCAAAGGATGGAGGGCTTTGTCAATTAAGAAAAAAATTCAGCATAGCTAAACTGCTGTTTCTCAGCGACTTAGTGTGGGTTCAGATCTGAGGCTGCCCAGATTGCTTTGCTTTCATTTCACAGTCTCAAGGGCATCCTTATTCCCCAAAAGTGCATGGGGAAGCTGGCACACCCACATGTGAGTTTTGGGTCTGCAGGCAGAGGGAGAGAGTACCCACCTCATCACTAATTAAACATTCAAAGGATTCAAGCTCTCTCCCAGCAGCACATCTTTGTGACATTAAATAAAAATCAGCCTCAAAGAGAAAACATACACACAGTATGTTCAACAAGGCAACGGGCAAGAGGATAACAGGAGGGTTTGGCTTTATAGTGACACTGTTTGCTGTCATTTCTTCCCTGTGAGAGCCATTCCTTTCTCCATGGATTTCCACCAGAGAGTTTATCCTCCTTACTACAGACACTCACCCCTGGTGCCACTTTGGCCATGCAACTCCAAGAGTAGATAGGAGAAGTCACAGTTGCTTAAGGAGTTCACCCCTTCCCATGAATGACCATATGACTCATGGCCAAGAAAGCCTTCTCAAATTAATGTAACTCTCAGTAGTTTCTTCCTGGTGGCTCAGAAAGGGGGCAAATTTGCAGCTAAGCTGTAAAGCTAAGCTTTGGTATGTCTGTTTGGTATTTCATAGCCTTTTCTCAGTCTGTTTAACAATTTTCTTGGACATGAAGACTTCCTTGCTAAAGTGTCTTTACTTGTGCAAGGATGAGTCACTTCTGAGTAAGGCAGATTGAATTCTCCATGACCTGACCTTTCTGGTGGGAGCTGTAGGGTATAGCCCTTCCATACATTCACCCTAGAACTTCTCAAGTGTCTGTTGTTGCAGTGCACATGTGCATGGACATGGCTAAGGGGTTGAGATGACCCTTCCAGCAGCAGTGTAGACCTAGGACCTTTCTTTTGTCCTATGGAGGTTCACGTGGATCACCTACCTATGGCCTGTGGGTCCCAAGGCAAAATAGAAGTTATCTTGCAGCGAGAGCCTTGTTGAAGGTCAGAATAAGGTAGGAGCAGATTGTATGGGACACAGGTTATATGATGCAGGTCACTGACCATTAGTGGGGGCCTCATCCACTCAATCTTATGCCAGCACATTCTGAAGAGAATGAGAGTTTGGAGGACACTTAACACCGCTTTCTCCCATCCATCCAAACTCTGATCAAGTAGAGAAAGCTCTTCGGCAAGTACTCAGCATGGTGCAGAGTGAAATCTGCTCTCATGGGGTTTTTGCACAAATAATCCATGTGTGAGTGTCCTTTCTGGTGTCACTTGCCTTCACAGAATCATCTACCACAAATATCAGTCATAGACCTTCACACTCCTTTGCTGTAACGAGTTTTCCTTGCAGCTCTCTCCTAGCACTGAGCCAAATTTCTGAAGAGGGAAGATGTGAGAAGAGACCCTTTAAGGTGTTAAGGCATTAAGGCCCACCCAGATCATCTTATCCAGAGCAGAATCTTTCTCTGAATTGAGGAAGATGTGAAACAGAATGAACATCATGTTGAATCTTTGCGCCAGAGCTTTCTCATGCATAGCTCTCTGCTTTCTGCTGTAGATCATGGTACCTGAGCTCAAGAGGGAATGAATGATCTTCAGCTCTAGTTTTTTTCAATTGAGGAATCAGAGTTTATTAGCAGATTATTGCAATACAAAAAAAAAGAAAATCTTAGCAACTTAAAGACTCTCCTTTTTCCTGTCATTGATTTACAGGGTAGATACTCAGCTCTTATCAAATTATGATACTTCAATTTTGGTAGAATTGAATTCTATGAATCAGATTTGCAATGGACATACAACCAGATCTACCGAGGGCTACATCTATGAGTGTGCTACATCTTCAAATATTCCCTTTCCATTGTAGATGGGGAATAAATATCTGGTGGAGAGTGGACATGGTTCATTTTTTGAACTAAGATATGACCATAATGCTTTCATCTGAAGTAAGGGAGGAAAAAGCTGTCTTATTTTGAGAATGAGGATAATACTTGTCCCCCTTACCTCTTCTCCTTCTGGACTCCAATGCTGCTATTTCATTTGTCTGTGCTTAGATATATGAATACAATGTAAGGAATATAAAGCATGTAATGGTGAACCTATGTGCAAGAGTTATCTAACCCAGGAGTCCGCTAAAGAATTACAGATATTTGGTTTTTGTTTGCTACACTTTTTGATAAAGCAGAGCTAGTCCATTCTGCTTGCTTTTTATACTCCACTTTTATTTCCCAGTTCTCAGACATTACCATTCCACTTCAGAGAATGTTTTACAGTTTCCTTGAAATAAATCTCTCTCTCCACCTTCCTGTCTGCTAAAGACAAAAATCTTATTTTAATGAGTTAAATTCTAATATCAGTTAAACCGAGAAAAGAATCTGGCCCATAAAGTTTGACAAATGATGATCATCTTAAAAAATAAAACGTACGCATTGTGTCTAAACACAATTGACCTCTTTCCCCTAGCCTGTCCTGATGTTCAGCTGCTTGGAAAGTTTCCTCCAGGGAAACCCTTTATTAAATGATTTGTGCTTCTTTTACGTTTTGTTCCAAATTATCTCACTCCCTCATTTTATTTCTTCTTCAGGCTGGCTGCTTGCTACAGCTAATTTGGTTGTCCTTGCTGGGACTAACATAAATAATCTTTCCCAGTAGTACTTTGTAAGCTGAATTAGTCAAGTGATCTTGGCTATAACATTCAAGAAAACAGTCGATAAGATTAAAGTCTAGGAGAACTTTATGGTTGGAGACACTGTTTTAAAGTCACTCATAAAGGCACATGAGCAAATAGTGCTGACAAGGCCAAAAGATTTCATAGATGCTAAAATTGTGACCTTCAGTATTGTATTAGAAGGGATAATTATTCACTCACTTCTTCCCCTACAATGACTGTATTAAAGCTTGACACTCTCTGCGGAACTCTTAACAAGGACCCTTCCGCAGAAATAGATGAAATATTAGGTTGAAAACAAGATAAATCCTGGCCTGCAAATAGAAACACAGAGCATTGAAGCCCGAGTGAGCCTCCAGGTGTGCTGGGTCCCCGTTCTTCTCTGACTGTGAAGTAAAGAGGGTGACATCCCACCTGGGCTAAGTGGTACCAGAGTCACCCAGAGCAGTAGAGAAGCTGTTTATTCATCTCTGTCTTTGCTCTCCAGTTTTTTATTTCCCCTGACAGTACCTAAAGCTTTGACCTGTGCAGGGCTCTTGGATGGGGGTCATTGATGGATAAGTATGCCGTTGGCTTCATGGTAACACAGATTTACCTTCCCCTCCCCGAATTAGCAGTGATCACCATGGCACATGGTCCTGCACTGCTCCAGGCAGACTGGGTCTATAGTTGACCTTACAATGGTCTCATGTCTTTCTTTCACAAGGTCGAAGCTCCTGTTTTTATTTTAAAGCTGGGTGAACACTTCATTCACCAAAATATAATTCTGGGGTAGTGGAGGGTTGCAATAGGGCTGGAGTTATTTGTGATTGGCTGGAATCGATGAAGAGGTTTATGTCAAAAACTCTCTTTTTGAATTTTTTCCAGCTAAGCACCAGTTGGAACATTTAATTTCAATATATTTGAAAGCAAATGTTCTTCCTTTTCAGTTTTAAAATAATTGTTTTAAGGTCTGAAATTGCCAAAATTTCATTTAAAGAAGTTAGGAAAAGAATTTAAAATGCCCCATCATCCACATAAAATGTTTTGACTTAAAGTATTTCTTTAATTACTAAAAAAATTACATTTTCTCCCCAATATGCCTCTTCTCCCTTCATCTCCCCCCAAAAACGAGTTTGAAAAATCTGTTATACCCACAGTTTGCTCAAACCTTTTGAGATGTGGTTGACAGAACCACTTACATGTCAAGGCTGACTTTAAATAATCAACTTTTCTACTGCTAAATTGAAAAGGCTCAGACCTTATTCTAATGAAAAAGGTGAACTGCTTTCATTTTTTTATATCTAAATTACGACGAGAATAGCGTTAAAATATCAGTATTCCTTGTAGTAAATACAGAAGTCTGTATTTACTTAACTCTCTTATACCACGCACAGGAGAGAGAGTTCTTTATATCTACAAGGGCTTTGTTACAATAAACCTGGTAAATTCTAAGGTGCAAAAATGCACGACACAGCATAAACGTGATCTGAGACATTTTATGTACAAGCAACAATTCCACTTTTCTTGTTAAAGATGACACTGCTTGAGGTTAGAACAAGAAGTACCTGTTGCCTGTGCTGTAACATCTCCTGTAAATAGCTTCTTATTTGTGGCACTGATATAAAGGCTGTGTTTTATGGAGCTCACTCAACCAGCTTTTCTATGTCAGGTTATCACAGGTACATTTTTTTCCCCGATTCATTTTGAGACCAACTGCTGTTAAGAGGCTGTAACAAGGGATGTAACTTGCTCCTTTCACTTCCATTCAGACAATTTGAATAAACCCACACTTCAGCCTTTTATGATTCCTCTTTCCATTATACTTATTTTATTTTCTTTTTCTCCATGGGGATTGAGCCACTTTATTCAGGTCATTTTCTGCAATATCATGTTAACCCGTTAAAATGTCAAATAATTTATTGTCCATTCAGTCTGGCTGCCTGTCCTTTTCCCCTAAAAAGCACAGCCATTTCTGTAAGCTCTCCGTTCCTCTGCATGTTCAAAGGGCCTTGTGGATCTCCTCATCTTCTCATTAAATCTCACTGAAGAACAGTTGCCTTGGAAACCAAGGAGCTTATCCAGCACAGGGGCTGAGCATCTTCACCTTGCCTTGACTTTGGTGGGAGGTGAAGCCATTCAGCACTTCTGAAAGAACACTCAGCACCTGGCCAGGAGAGATACCATTAGCCACTATCTACTGTTCTACTCTAGTTTTAGGATGATGGGAAATGATGCTGATCCCTACAAGCCCTCCTATCCTCTGCATGAAGAACAGGGGACAGAAAGAGGTTGAAACAGCTGATGCTTTTCTGCCGTCTGTGAACTCATTTGCATTTGCAGAGACTTTGGAAATGGCGAATGCATTCTAAATATTATTCAAAAGAACAAACCTTTTCTGAAAGTCTAAGGGGACAAAACTTTCCTTCCAGGTTGTTTACAATGAGTTGGTGCATTTGTAAGGGAGCTACCAGGGTCACTCATGGAGTAAGAAAGCAGCTTAAACTTAAAAGAAAGGAAAACCAAATAAACAGCAAATCTTAGATGTTCTTTGAGATAAGAGACAGCATCCTTCCAAGAACTTGGCCAGCATAAGCACCAAAGGTTGATAATCACAGCAAGAGATGTCTTCTGTAGGTAAAGAACACCCCAAGAACAAAGCTGGCTCTTCTTAGGCCACTTTGGTCTATCATATTCCTTATCAGAGCCATTCAAATGCAGTAAGTTTGCTTCCAGTGTCAGCTCAGCCCAGGATCAGGTTATCTGCTTTCATGAGTCCTTCAAGCCTCTCTGCAAGTTCTCCCCATGCTCACCTGGCTCCATACAGAGCCATTTCTTGGATCTGCACCTTGCTATATGTACCAGGGGGACATTAGAGCTACTGGCTAATAGGTGCTGTAGAAAGACCAAGAAAAAGACTTTCTCTGCCCTGAAATGTTTGTCACTGGGACACAAGTTTGCAAAAAGGATTTAATATCTTCTTGTCCCCAAGCTCACATGAAGCATGAGAAATTACTCTCCCAGAATCAGCCAGAACTGTGTAAGATAGAAAAACATATTTGAATGACACAGTGAGGGATGGATAGGAACTTGTAGAATGTTTATTACTGAGCTGTTGATGTGCAGTAATTTATTCCTGTACAGGGATACCTATGGGCATCTGAACATCTCTGAGAGCATGGAGTTGGATGGGAATTGGGTATGGACAGGACAGTGCTGATGGGCAGAACATGACATCAAAGCTGCACTCTTCTTGAAATCTCTCCAGAAGCAATGAAACAAAATTGTTTCTTACTCAAGCTAAAATACACTATTCTCTACTTTACAGCAATAGTTGGTGCAAAATGTCTCTCTCCTCTGCTCTTTTTTCTATTACATACATTGCCAGGTTTTCTTTCAGAGACTTTACCTTGGAAGAAAGTAAAGAAAATTAACTGAAAATCATGTAAGGGCTGAAAGCATAGATAGTGGGGAATTGCTTTCTAATACACACAGCAAGGACAGGATAAAGTTCGGGCAGTCTCACCCAGAAATAAAAATTCACTGTTACCATCCCAACACCGCAGTGTTGGCACCATACCTGATGGTCACTTCGCACAATAACGGGGGACATTCAGGGCCAGTGTAGATCTTAGGGATCATGGATCTGAATTCCTTGCTGTGCTCTACACTGATTTTCTCTCCAATCTTGGGCAAGCTGAGATTGCACCAAGTGCCCAATCTCACCTTGAAAATAAGGGTAAATGCATTTCTGAAGTGCAAAATGTTTGGACAAAAGTCTTTTGCTCACAGTAGATGACACTGGGGAGTAGGCAGGTCAAGATCCCTGCATTGCAGAGATTTACACCTCCAAAAGAATCTTTTTGTACTGACAAATAACATGCTTCTAATTAAAACGGCTGCTGTAAAGTCTCTAATCTCATAACACTTTGTGCAGGAAGCAAGGAGACATCTGTTCACATGAGCGCATCAATATTAAGGTGGATTCTGGATGCAGAATTCTCCCCACGCTGTTTAATAATGCTACTGGCAGAAGAGATCTCTCCCATTAATATCTAACAGCAAATGTTTTGCAACAGGAGCCCATGGAGGATTGTGTGAACATAAGATCTAATTTTCCATGGCAAAGCATCCATCGTGTGTGTGAACTTTTCAAGGAAGATAGTAATACCTCTCATCAATAAAATGTAGCTGATCAGTGAAACAAGGCTAGGTACAGGCACAAACACCTTCACCTCCACAATTATCACCTGTGACCTCTGTTTGGGACTTACTAAATGGAAAGCATTTGGAGTTGGGTACCTCATCTCACAGAAGTTGTCCACATGCTGTTAGCCTTATGCCATCCTTAACTGAGGAGGGAGTACTAGAGGTGGGAATTGAGCAGCTGATGGCCGGAGGAATTACCCTGAACCTTGGGCAGGGAGAAGATGTGGAATCACATCAGGCAAAGGGATGTATCCATAACACAAGAATAAGACAGAAACAGTCACATTGGGAAGCATCTGTAGCACTGTTCATTTAATGAGGAGGCAGAGAGATTGTAGATGAAATTTCCATCTCTGCTGCTGAAGGAGAGGTTCTTGAATGGTGGGGAGCAATGTGTTGGGGTAAGATCCTAGTGCACTTGTGAGGAGAGATGTCTGGGTATAGTCCCATCATGTGGCCTGATGGACATCCTTGTACAGCTCAGGTCAGGAGCAGGTGGAGATGCATACCTTGGTTAAGAAGTTGGTCCAATCAGCACACGGGTACATTTTACCCCCACTCCTTTTGCAGTCTTTGAGGATCTCAAAGCTGTTCCTGAAGGGAAGTAGGATAATGCAAGACTGACTTTTCCAGAACAGCCTAAATGTTGCATTGACTTACCAGTCTGTCTCCATTACTACTCAAGCGCAAATCCCTTGTAGTATTTCCAAGACATAGCCTCCCCAAGTACTCTTCTTTTCCCCAACAACTTGCTGCTGAGAGTACTACAAGACAGTGTTAGCATCTTTATATTCACAGAATCACAGAATCACAG
>NW_010179616.1:0-2147 GCF_000695765.1 Mesitornis unicolor | reverse complement strand
AGCAGTACTAAAAGACTGAAGATTTCTTCCAGGTCAAATGCTTTATGTGAAAATTTGTGGCTCTTGAGTATGAGCACTCCTTTTTAGCATCGCCACGTTTCCCTTCAGCTCTGTGTCAGTTCTTAAGAAAAGCTGTTTCCAAAAGCAACCGTAAATTCAACGTAAGGGCTATTTCTGGAAAGCCAGCTTCCTTGAAGCACCACAAAAGCATCTAATATAATGCAGGAATTCTCAGATTTGTGTGACACACAAGAAAAAAAAACTACACATGTATTTCAGGTCAGAGATCAGCAGAAATAAGCTGTAATGCGTTGTTATGTACAGAGCTTTTTTAGTTACCCGGGATTCTGATAAGTGCATAACTACATTCAACCTCAACACCTGGACAATAATAAATATTTACAACCACTCTGAAAAACTCCAAGGTATTAAGCTGCCCTTTCTTGTTTACCTCCCACTAATCACTGAGTGGGAGCAAAGAGTTATGGTTTGCCACGTCTTACCAAACCGATCTCTTTTCCCAGAGGGTATTACTGCTCTTCAGGAAAAAGCTGGCCTGAAAAGTTGTACTCAAAACTGTATTTGTTGCATACAATGGTAATTACATGAGCCCACAAACAACATAACAGCAAAAGGAGATTTATTACATTAGTTCTCCAAATCTGACTAAACATGAGTAAATATACAAACATGAGTATACTAAACATGAGTAAATATACATGAGTTATATCTGTGCTCACCAATTCATCTTAGGAGCTATAATATTCCCCAACTTCCCTCAAGGACATAAACTGAGACTTAGTTCTTTTTTGTTCAAACCCAGGTAGGAATCTGATCTGTAGGACAGGAGGATGCATCAAAGCATAGACCTGAGCAGAACATCTGAGAAAAACTAACAACCCATTATACTGAAAGCTGCAATCCTCTTTCCTTCAGATCTCTATATCCACACACCATATTTAGTGTGGGTTTGAAGTCAGCTTTTCTTGAATTTTGAACTTTCTATTGAGCAATGACATAAGATAAGAAACAAAGATCTATGGAAGTAGTTTACCTTTATTGCCTATAAAAGTACACTACACTATAAACCAGTGCTAAGTTTAACTGAACTCTCAAAACCAGATCAAAAAGGAATCACAGGAACAAAGTACTGGTGCCACAGATATATGTGAAACAGCCACCTCCTTCAGCAACCACCTCAGCTGCAATGACTGGAAAATACTATATTCATTAAGCAAATCCAAGACAACATTGACAAAATCTTCCAGAAAGGAAAACAGTTAGGGGAAAGAGAGATGTAGGCAAACAAACAGATTTATTATTTAAAAGTATTAAAAGATCTGGAGTGATTTTGAGACAAGGGCCTCATTTTACTTGGTTGAGCTGAAATGGCTATCAAGGAGCTGCCACATGGCCCTTCACTTAAACTGCACACAAAGGCAATAACTATCAAGAAGATAATATTCACTGATAAGCGATAGAGCTGTTTTAATCATCCTCATTTTAATAGGAGGTCCATCCGTGACAGTACTAAATTTAAATATCATAAGGGAAAACCCTCCTAAAGTCTGCCAATCCTTTCCAGGTCAAAACCCACAAAAGACATCCTGCAGGCTCCCTTCAGCAGGCAATGGGAATATCACTGCTGGTGCCCTAACAAGATTGACTGATACATTGGAGGTCCCTGTGGGGAAAATTATTTTCTTCAGAGTGCAAAGGCACTGAAAAAAATAAGCACAGGAATTAAAAGAGAGTCCCATGAGTGTGACGCTCAGAATGAGAAATCAGGAGGCTTGTACTGCATTTAGAGCTAGGGAAGTCAGAGCCTTTATGCTTCAGTTTCCCCATTTCTTGACTGGGAATAAATAATACCTATTTCAGGGCAAAATGTATTTGAAATTTAACATGTTGACCTCTAAAAGTAATTAAGAAAACAAATACTATAGTCTTTTTTAAATATCTAGACTTTCAATTTAGAAAAAAAGGTATTTCAAACACTGTCTTACTATCTGCCATACCAACTCTCTTAGTTGCCATGCAGCCACTCCGCAGCCACTCAACTTAGCCTGTTACTTTTTATTCCTCTAAACTTGCTCAGATAAAATATAAAGTATAGAGAGCTGAAACTAAAAATGCAAAATTTATTC
>NW_010179615.1:87143-119968 GCF_000695765.1 Mesitornis unicolor | reverse complement strand
GGCTCGGCTCGGCCCGGCCCGGCGCCGCCTCTGCCCATCCAGGAGTCGGGATTCAAGGGGAAACTCAGCCGCGAGGGTTGGGTCCCCAGACGAGGACGGGGAGGAAGGGCCTGTGTGGTGGTCGGGGTTGTTTGCTGAGCCTCGTGGGTTCCTGAGGGGACAGTGGCGGAGCTTGCGCTGCAGAGCTCTGCTGGCGGGTGGGGAGTGCAGGAGTTTAGGCTTTGGGGCTCACTGTGTGGGGTGGCCTGGGTGGGTTCCTGCCTGTAGCTTTGGTTGGTAATTCACCAGTCGGTGAGGATGAGGGATACCCCTACCCAGTAAGGTGGGAGCGTGGCAGGGACTGCGCAGAGGCGCCTCAGATGGCCTGGGCTGGCAGAGGGTGGAGAAGGGGATGTTGTGGGGTGGTTGTTACCGGCTGGGATCTCTGCCCAGTTCAGCCCCCTGCCAGGCAGGGAAGGGGGATTCAGATTGTGCAGGTCGTGAGCTAAGGTACATGGCTAAGTAACTTGATTGTTGTGCAAGAGGCATGTGAGGACTGAAGTTGCATTTCCTACATCCGGTCACCTGCCATTACTGTAAGGGGCTGGGCAGAAAACCGCTGTTTTTCATTGTCTATATTTGCTTTTAAAGTGCTGACACTTTAGTGGTAGGAGATACTGAGTAGCTGCTTAAGCTGAGAAAATAAAAGTGGCCTATTGGAACTACAGCGTTTCAAAGATCTGTGTTTACAGTGGTAACAATAAATTAGAATTTTTTTCCTTATCATATATTTAGTATCTCAGTCCCAGTACTGTACACTACAGTACTTCAATAGTGTATTTTATTTTAATTTAGCTTCTGCTAGTGAATAGAGCTATTTTTATCCTTGTACCAAATTGTGCTCCGCTGTTTTGAGCAATGCTAAATTGTCTATCCTTCCTGTTTGCTGACAGGCAAATGGTATTCTTCTCTAGGGTCCTGTTGCCATGTGTTTATTCCGTACTTTCTTGAGACCTTAACGAGTTGCATTTTTCCTGAATCATGTAACATGATAGTACTTGGCCGTACTGACTTTGCCATAAGCACTTCCTAAAAATAATGCAGTTTAGAGCATACAATACAAGTTAAAAGTGAGTATAAAAGTAAAATCTTCCATACCTTTATTGCAGCTCTGATGCCTCTGAACCAGGAAAGCTGGAACTGGCTGCTTCTGTCCCTACAGCTCTCTGGGTTTGAAAGACAGCTAGGAAAGAAAGAAAGAGTTGGAAGTAAAACTGAAAGGAAATATTTAACTTGAGGAAGTAGGGAAGTAGAAAGAGAGAATTGTAGGAAATGGTTGGCAAGGATAGCAATGCCAGGGTAGCATTGGCTGTCCAGTGATAATGACCTCCATTTGTCCTCTGCAGAGGGACTTGAGAAAACTGTGGGGTTGGCATGTTTTGTACTTGTAGGAGATAGCTTGTGGCATTGTTCTGTAGTGCCCTCTTCCCTTTGGAATAAGATGCATAAAGAATCTCACTTTTTCTGCACCATTCGCAATGCAGTGGAGAAGAGCAGCATATGTTATAATTTTGCTTTGTGAAGGCATATTAGATGATCAAAGGTCTAGGCAAAGGATGTTAAACCTTTCTTATGTCTGTGTTTATATGGTAGCCTTTTTAAGACACAGTGGAGTGCACATGTCCATACATCAGAAGTTGGAGTTTAAGAGTTTTTGATACAGAAATTTCTCTGTAGTTTTGAAATTAATGCACATTCTCTCTTGACTGTGGGATTAAAGTTACTTTATAGCAGTAGCTTGGCAGAAGAGGAAACTAGTAAACACCTTTTATCTCAATTTGGGATTACTTTTATGTGGGATTGAGTTGCAAATTGTTGCAAAGATTTTTTGCTCCTCACAAAAGATGAATTACTTTGAAGAAATACAGTTTCTTCTAAAAGAGCTGTTCTAGTTTAGCAAGATGACTATGTATCATGCAAATATTCAAGTTAATTAAAAACTGAGTTGTATCCTTTACAACAGTTTCAAAACAATAGTTTGTCTTATGCATAGTTGCTCACATTTTAAAATGTGAATATGAATTTTTACAGCATTTGAGGTACGTTTCACACATTTTAGCTGAAGAAGCGTATGCAGAGTAATATGATTTGCTTTAGGCCAGAGTGGCAAAAATTAGATTACAGTCAAAGGGTCCATTTCAGAGACTTCTGGGTTTAGTTACTACTGGATAGTTCCCTCTTAAAAGGTTATGAATTTCAGAAATTATGTAATACAGAAGAATATTTTTGTCAGAGAGAAAAGGTTCAAGCAGAAAAGCACTGCAAGATTGTAACAGTGTCTTTGGTTGGCTGTTGGTTTGCGTTTTGCGGTTTTGTTTCTGTTTTATTTCAGAAGGCTGAGACCAAAGAGGATTTTGTTAAAGTTAGAAGGAGGGATTTGGAAAGGCTGACAACTGAAGTTATGCAATTGAGGGATTTCTTACCCAAAATACTAAATGGGGATATCCTGGGGACGTTCCAGAAACTGGATGCTATTGAATCAAGTGAGTAGTTCCATGTTAGAAGCTGTTACAGTCTCTGCCAAAACTACTTGGAACAAACTGTCATGTCCCTACAAATAGTTGTAGAGTTCATGGAGGTATTCCCAATTAAACTATGATGTTCAGTGACTGTTTCAGTAAATTAATGTGTTTGCAATGAAGAAAATTACAAACTGCATTAGAAATAATTAGACATGTCAAAATAATCTTTAAAAATATTTTACTGTGGATAAAAACTTGCTTAGTTCAAACAATAAGGGAAGCTGTATCAGGAAAAGGTGATTCCTCTTTGAAAAAAGGGGAAAGCATTCTGTTTTTCAAAATGTCAGTTTAGATGCACAGCAAAAAAGCATGGTTAAATAGCTGGAGATAAAAAGCTAAATTTAAAGGAAGAGATAATATAATTGTATTTAGCCTGGTTTTGGTTTTTTTGGCTTTTATGTTTTTATTGCCATAAATATTTGTAATTTAAAAAAAAAGTTGAAGACTCTGTCTTATAAAGGTCTTTTTACTGCTATCCCCAAAATCTAGGTTTTCAGTGTTATGATTCCCTATGCATTATTTTTCCAACAATTGCAGCACTCCTAGCATCCCATCAGGACCGAAACTGAGTCTCTGGATCACATACATGTAGCAGTACAGTTCACCTGTTCTCCTAGGAACTGGTTTTGCCTGAAAAGACACAGGACATGCACTGAGACAGATTGCAGAGAGTGTAATTCTTCTAGAATATCAAATGATTAATTGCAAATTAATTTGCAACAATCAGCTGAAAAAGAGTAAGATAGAGTTTCAAGGCCTATCTCCAATACCAAGTAAGATACTGGGGCAGAGCTTCCAGCTGCCTCAACGATGCGCTCTTTGGAAAGATTCTTCCATGCCATCAAGTCCTAACAGAGATGAGAAGAGTGTACCACCTCTCCTGTTTCCAGTTGAGATGTCATCTGTGTCACAAGTAGTGATGCAGGATCTGGAAATGTTCTCTTTATGCTATTGCAAGCCATCAGAGGTTGTTTCCAGTTGCATTCATTGTTCAAGATCCTCAACTAGTCAGATTCTTGTTTTACAACAGTTATCAGTGCTCAATCTCAAGATTTCTCTCACCGATCCTTCTTGCACTCCTTGTGCCAGGCATCAAGGAGACACTGTCAGGGCCTTCCAGCAGCAGGTTTGTGGCATCAACATGGGGATTTTAAGGATTTCCTTCAAATATCCTGCCGGCTGACTAGCATCTTCTGTGTCCTTTGGAGGAGTACCTGAAGCTGAGTTAGCCTTTGAACTCTTTTGAGTATATCCCCTCAGTGAAGATTTCCCTTGCAGTTAATGAGGTTGTTTGCATATTTTTTCAGGTTCTTGCCATTGTTTGTCCCTACAGCTGGACAAGTCAAGTGGTGATTTTTGCTACTAACTCTGCAGCATGCAATAAGGCAGGCTGAAAGGAGGCTTTAGAGTATATGGTTCACAAAAGGTTGGACATCACAGAGACACAAGCAGTCTTCGGTCTCAGGATGGGGAGTTCTGGTGCTGTTTACTAAGTGCAGTATTTTGGTGTTGGCATATGGAGCTTACAGGAGACCTGGTAGGTACTAGAGATGTTTTTTCATGTTGTTCTTACAGAAGCCTAATGGGTACATTTATCTCAACTTTCATCAGCTGTTGCAGTATTCAAAGTAAGCATGAAGTGGTTAACAGGTTCTCATGCTCCTCAAGAAGTGCAGATTGTAGTCAGAGACTTTCAACTCCTCTGGCCCATTCAGTTGTGAGACTGATGGAGTCTCGAATACTTTCAAGAAACCTTGAGATCTTTGCCTGTTTCACTTGTATGTGTAGGTCAATAGGATACCATAGGTGGTATCTGAGATCTGAGCTGGCAGCAGTCAGTAAAACCAACACCTACTTTTTGGGCTGGTGTCAGGGTCTTCAGTAAGGCTTTTGCCAGGATAATTGTTTATTTCAGAAAGAAAGGTCCATTTTGCTCTTACTGCCTTCCTCAGGAAGAGTGTTTGGTTCCAGGCATCTTAAAAAATAACTCCAACAATTTTTCTATGTTATTATGTGTACGTTTAGTGGAACTCAATCCACTGGGGAAAATGTTAATAATTGCTTTTACCATTAATCTAGCATTTGGATCAGTAGAATTGGAATTCCATTGTTTGCTAGCATTCATCATAATTGTACTCAGAGCTTTGAGATTATATCTCCAGTCTCAAAAATCTCCTGGTGGGACCTGCAGTATGGATTAGAATGAGTGGACCTTAAAGGCCTGAAATGTAGGTCTCTTTCTTTAGTTGTGCTTATTGCCTTGTTGAGTCTGCTGTCTCTCTCAGGAGCAAATGTCACTTCTTCCCAGAGTCCAGTTCACCACTGAAGGGGTAAAGTTATGTATTTCCTCTTTGAATAAGGATGGCATTTCATATTTCTTGCTCATCCAAGTTTATAGCAAAAGCTGCTTCTTCATTTGGTGGACAGTCTGAGCCTTGAGATTTTAGTGTCAAAGGGGAAGGATCTTTCGTATCAGGAAGCTGGGACTTGGAGCCAGTGGGAGAACCTGTTGGGCTTCCCTGTGATCTGCTCAGGACCATGGTGGGCAAGAGTCAGCAGCACAGCTGCAGTGTTCAGTGTCACCAAAATGTCTGCTGCTGTGTGTCAGGAGGCCATCAAATGTTAGGACTGATGTATGCAGCCTTGGATTCTCTTCAGAGCAAAGGTGTGCACAGCTGGGAGAGCTGACTGGATGCAGCAGGGGGAGTTTCCAGGAATGAGACATGGCTAGAAGTAGATCTTTCCATCAGCTTCCAATATTACCCCCTTTTTCCCTCTAGAATGGACCTAGGCCTAGTTTCCCTTGACATAAAACATTGTGATACCTTAAAGGAGGTTGGCATATGCATATTTTATGTGGAGGATTTCAAAGGATACAGGTAGCATTGTATTTACATTCAGTAAATGCTATTCCCCTTCTAGCTCCATTTTGGTTCCAGGACCTTTGAAGTCTGCCTCAGTGAAGGATGTAGCATCTTCATGTGTGTCTGGTGGTTGCGCTGATACCAGATTCAGGGTAGATCCATCCTCTCAAAGGCTGGAAATTATTCCTCTCATTTCAGGAGAGCTTGTTTCCTTGCTGCAAAGAGAGGTTTTCACTGGGAGTTGGGTTCTGCTGGATGTACTTGCCTGTCAAGGATCAACGGGTTCTTGGTCTGCCCTTGATAAGCAGAGCGTGCCTTACTCTGGCCCAAGACGTCTTTCTGTCGAGTACTTAAGACTAATACCCACATAGTGATAGGTGCATGGGACTGAATTTTCATAACTGGATGGAAGGAAGGAAGGTAGGTTTCCTACCACTGACCAGAGTTATTCCTCAAAAACTCAATCCATTCCCTGCTTCATTCTTTTCCCTTGGACTGCAGGTTGGAAAGAACTGAATGCTCAGAGAGCATGCCCTGGCACGTGTATGTTTCCTAGGAGTGGACTCTTGCCTTGCTTCTTTGGTTTCTGTTAACAAGTCTTAGTGATGATGGCTTAAATCACACATGGGCTAAGCGGAAATATGTCCCACCTCTTTAGAAAAGATGCTTGTCGCTAGAGTATCTTCTTTGATACCTGCAAAACAATATGATACTCAAAGCAATATGTATGTATTTGAGATGATAGCATTTTGTCAATTAGGACTAAAAATTACTAAATAAAATGCCAGAATCCAAGCTCTTTGATAATAAAGGCTTTTTTTTTGGTGATGTAGTCTTTTTATGATTTAATTTTATATGGTCTTTGGTAAATACATTCAAAAATATTGAACACATGTAAAGGGAAGTGTATGAAGTGTGTAAAACCATAGACCATAGGTTAATGATCAAGGATGTGGCACTTGAAGTGGTGTGTAACTTAGTTCTTTTAAGCTAACCGACATTACAGTAGATACTGTTTTGACCTTACTTTTCGGAATGACTTAAAATGTGTTTCCTTTTTTCAGTATAAATACTAAACACCCAGAACTGTGGTTTTTAAAGTGGAATACAATATGCAACAACTTTAAAATATATCTTTCAAAGAGAATTTTTTAAAACAGACATAATGATCTTGAAATGTAATACTTTTAACTTGATTTACATTTACTAAAATAAAGCATCTAAACTGAAATGTATTTCTGATAACATCAGAGGTTCATTTTTTAAGGAAATTGTAAAATGTGTTTGTCAATGACATAACGTTTAAATAGTTTATCGTGTTTTATAATACTTTATAAACCTGAATTTAAAATATTTCATTCTTATTTTTCAAATAATTTGTACAATGTATCTTGAAACACTTCTGATTGATCTGTGAATTATTTTTCTTAACATTTCACTATACTTACCGAATTTCAAAGATACAAGACATGAAAACCATAAAAAAAAACCCAACAACAAAAAAATAGAAAATTTGACTAAATATTTTAAAATCCCTGGGGAGCTGGAGCTTAGTTCCAGAATCATATCTTATTGGCCCACAGTATTTAACAGCCAGATGTGGTTCTTTCAGTCTTTACCTGTTACAAATCAGAAACATCCTGTTTGTTTAGTTTTTTATAAGAACTGTCGAAATGTGACAATTTGCTGTATGCTCATTTAGCCACGAGGAGGTGATCTAACACAAGTAAATAGTTAAAGCACCTCATTAATGTTGCACTTCGTGGATTTTTTCTTTAGTTCAAGCCCGTTGGCCATAACTTATTATTTTGTTTATCTAATTTATCCTATTGCAGAAATGGAGAAAAAGGAGGAGGAAGTAGAGCAGCTGAAAATGGATTGTGAACACTTCAGAGCCCGTCTGGAAACAGCCCAGGCAGATTGCATGAGAGAGAAGAAGGTACATTTGCTGTCAGAATATTGGTATCTGTATGCTTGAGTTTTAATAACAAAAGCAGTAATGATATATAATAAAATACATCCTCAGCCTCAAAAACAGTCTAGGATTTCTATTCATATAATCAGGTGATAAGTTAATTACTTACCTATAAGTTCCTAACTGATGTATTTTTATTCCTTGATATTTCTAGAGCAAAAGGGTCAGTGTTATAACTAGACAAAATATAATACCATACATTACCAAAACATATTCATTGTGTATAAATAGAGGTACAACTGACAGTCAGTCTTATGTACATAACTCTTGTGTAACTGGATAGATCTCTCTTAACTTCCATAAAACTTCCATACAGTGTGAGATGTGGTTGTATGGGGTTGCATTATGGGCTTCTTGACAAGGTTTGTTTTTGTCTATGTAAAGTTAAAAATCAACCATTAGCATTTTGTTTATATTAACACGTTGAACATGTTAACAACAACGTAACATTGCGTGTTTGAGAAGACTGTGGTGAAGCTGGCATCAAAAGGTGCTTTGCAAAGTCAGTTCTTTTGAATTTAATGTAACTGTAATGTGTTTTCAAAGAGGACAATAGAAAATAATGTAAGCTACGTAATGTACAAAATTAAACTGGCTTCTCTTGGCTTGCTATAAGCTGTGTGCCTTTGTTTAGTTTTAATAGTCTTTCTCAGTGCATCTATTGATCCAATTGCCACGTACAGCTGTGAGTCAAAGAACAATTACAGGGCTCCTTTTGCTATGTCAATATTGTATTTAGTGATTATGAGAAGGGAGATTCTTAACAATGAAGGAATAGCAAAGACGGTGACTTTTCAGACTGTGGGTCTTCTGAGAAGCCGTTTGGGTTCAAATAGGATCACACAGGCTAGCAGCTTAATTTTTGAGAGGTGTGAGACTCGGTTGTCATTATCTGCTGCAAAAGTTCACTTCCTGGGAGCTGATGGCTATCTTCAGTAGTCAGCAGAAGCTTTGTTGGAGTTCAGAGTTAGCATCTGCCAGCCTTGGGGTTACACAGAGACAGATGAATCCACAGAAATTATTTCATGTCTGAAAAGAAATAAATGAAGAGTTCAGACATGCAGTTTTAGGGCACATCTGTGTGGACAAGTCATTATGGAATGAAGTTTGGTATGAATGTAAATGATGATGGAATAGTTGTCTATCTGGATATTCCATACTTAACAAAATAAGTATTTTCTGGGATAGTTATTGCCGTTCAGCAATAGGTACTCGGTTAGCTTTTCTGTGCACCCAGATCTTTAGTCATATACGCATCGAGGATGAAATCTCTAAGATTTAATGTTGCTGCTTTAGATATTAAAGAAGTGGGCCCCACTCTTTAATCATGTTAATATTACAACATAAATGGCAGGTAGTTTAGGTTTGAGACTTTTTTTGGATGAAAGTTTTAGCTAAAGCATGGATAATTTATTAAGAGTAGTGGTTGTCTTGGTGTTCCTGATCAAAGCTCTTCTCTTCATTTCTTTGCTGTTGTGCAGTATACACTGATTGTCTAAATCGTTCATGTTACATGCCACAAAGGTGTATTTGGCTGAGTGGACTGTGCATATGTACACTGTGAAATCGTTTAGCTCTTCGTGGTAAAAGAAGATGCTGTATGTATATATGTGATTTTTGCTCTTGTTAATCACTTTGCATGCTGTTTTTTATTTGATTGCTGTTGTGTTATAGGCAACATAACAGAATAGATGTTAGGGGATCATAAATCAACATTTTGCGTTGCAAAATTTCTGTGCAGTGCTGTGTTGATGATTAGGGAATTGCCATACTTTCTGAACCTGAGCAATTCTTGAAGTGCACACGTTATTCTTGGCTAATGTTGTCTTTGTCTTTTCATGGTTAGGTACTTAAGCACTGCTGTACTCTTGTGCCTTGACCCTTTCCTGAAGATGGTGGTGTTGCACAGCACAGTGATTGCTTTGAGCTCTCGAGAGTGTTGCTTCCAGCTAGGTTATTTGCTTTTGCAGGCTCTGTTTATTTTTCTTGCTCTTGAATGTACTGTTTTGTTTTCCTTGCTTTGGATTTTTGTTCTGATGTTGCTTTTTGATCTATTAAAAATTCTGGCATTTCTTGTGCTGCCTTTTTATCCTTGTTGGGAGATTTAGCTTTGATATTACAGAGTTTTATGCCTTACTATTCTGTATGAGAATCCAAATGCAAAATGCAAATAAAATGTGTTAGAAGATACATTTTTCCGAAGACAAGGACAGCACAGGGGAAAAAAATGGACAATATAAGGTTTAGACAGGAAGATGCCTGTGGATGTTTTGTTGATGCTCATGGTGACTATGGCAAGTGAGTTACATAAAAGATAAAATTTGGCTAACTTGCTTAAAAATGATCAAAGTATTAAGAAATGAGAGACTTTTCCTGGGACTTCTATGCAGTGTCTTCTATGCAGTGAATTAGCAGTGTCAGTCTTTTGCTTTTGTTAAACCATGAGGTGAAAGAAACTCCAGAGTAAATATGCATAGAAATCTGCTTGATAAATTTAATCTGAACTTTACAAATCCTGGCATGTGTGTTCCATTAGCAGCATGATAAATCAGTGCAAATAGGGCTGTCAGGTGTGATACAGGAGGCTAGGTAGGTAACTGATGACAGAGTACAAGCAGTTTTGTACTGGTTCATATCATGTTACATGAATTTTCAGATGAGTTTACGTTTCTGTTCTTTCCAAACCCTCAACACAAAACATTGAGGTGAACTCCAAAAATTACAAGATCCTTATTTTAAAATCTTCATGGGAATACATGTTTGAAAGTTTTGTTCTGTTTACTCATTTTCAAAATTGACATAGAAAAGATTCCTTCTCATTTCCCCAGACTTCATCCTGATACAGGGGAGGCTGGGCTGAGGAGGGTGCTTTCTGCAGTGAATCTGAAAATCCCATGCCCAGAAAATGGGCAGAGCAGGGTCCTTCTTTACCTTTGACATCATGTAATCTGTGATCCTCTCTCTCTCTCTCTCTCTCAATACTTGAGTTAACATCATTTTTCTTGACTGGTCTTTCTCTATTACCACCCCACTGAGAGTTAGCAGGGAGCCTCCACCCACCCTGAGGGACCATAGACTGCAGTATGCCTGCCTTCATCTCACTGTCTGCACTAGCTCTAAGCTGAGAAGTGCAGCAGCTTCACTAACCCTGTGGCAGTTGGTAGGAAGCCAGTGAAACCTAGAATCATATGTAATCTCATGATACTCTTCTGGCCAACTTTCCATGTGATTGGGAAAAAGTACTGCCAAATTGAAATCATGTCCTGGTTGTGTTGGATTGCTCTGTTCTCTCTTTATGCCTTGTGGCAAGGACCACTGAGCAGCTTACTTAGGTGATGGATGCACAGTGGTGCCTGGGCTTTATTGGTACAAATGACCCTCCGAACTTCAAAGCTGAAGTATGCTTTTCCAGGGACTCTGTCTTACTTTGCCACTGCTGGTCGGGAGTATGCCCCTTGAAAAAAGATGGATGACACAATGGTATTTATCTTAGATAGCCAGCAGCTCTACCACGTTGGCTACAGCAGAAATCTGTTTTGTTTTTCAAAACAACCCTCCCTCCTTATGTCTCTATTATCTTTGGTAAGGTGTCTGGAAAGGCAGACCTCTGATGCTGAAATCCCTTCTGTCTCAATGAGACGTGTCGCTATTTGCTTAGGAGGAGTAGACTCTCCTATCAGACTTCTCTAGGTGCCACTCAGTCTCAGTGGGTCATTTAGGCTGACCTTGTGGACAGGCTTCTGGTTACTATCTGCCTCCACAGTGTACTTACTACTTACATACCTTCCCTCCTGAGCTGTATCTGTCTGCAACTGCTGCAAGTTTTCCACCCCTACACCCCACCCCCACTTTCATGTGTGGCCACGATGTTGTTTCTTGTTCTGTTGCTTAGCCTAGAAATGTGATTTGGCTGACATGAAGTGCAACCAAAATTTCCTTACACTGTTTCAGGAGAAACTAGACCTCCGCCAGCAGCTGAATGAGGCCAAGCAGCAGCTCCTGCAGCAAGCAGAGTATTGCACAGAAATGGGTGCAGCGGTGTGTACATTGTTGTGGGGTGTATCTAGCAATGAGGAAGCTGTCAAAACCATTCTAGGAGGAGTAAGTATGGCAGGTGAATACTTATCGGTAGTAGTGCTGTTTAGGCCTTTAAAATAAGGACCTTGCTCTGTAACATACTTTAATATAAGGAAGTATTTCAGAAACAAATATGACTGCAAAAGTGTTTTCTGAATTGTATATTCTGTGGGAATCATCCATTCTCATTTAAAAGGTGCTGGAACTATGAAGTGTTACAAAGCAGACGGGGAATAAATGCAGTAATTAATTTTTATGTTAACAAATATGGATTATCTGTTTACCACCACACGCAGTTAAACTGGAAGCAAGGTTACAACTAGCACAATGTTAATATCTTTACAAGCTAACAAAAAAAAGAAAATAATTATTTGACATACGCAGCAGTTCCCATGTCCATAGAGAGCTTGAAGGAGCTATTTCCATGGAAGAAAGACAGACCCATCAGTTCTCAGCTTCTTTAAATCTTTATGGTGGGTTAATACTTGCATGAATCTTGGAAATTTAGAGAGACTTGATGCTTTGAGATTAGGGAATCTTAATAAATCTTCATTGTTAAACATGGACAGGTAGCTTATTTAAAAAAAATCACAGACCAACAGCAGTTAAAGACAATAGTAGTATTACAGCTAACACAGTTTCACTGCCAAGTGCAGCTGATGGAATTAGGAGGGATCTGAGGAACTGGCTTGATATAAATATGATTTTCAGTCTTATCACAGACAACATGAGAAGCAATTGTTGTATTTAATCTGAGTTAACCGATGCCACAGTTTCTTCTGGCTTGATTTTTCAGCAGTATGAGGAACAGCTGAGCGAATAGGATTAGTTCAGTATACTAAGTGGTGAACTAGTATCTTTGTAAGAGGTTTTCCAGTTCGGGTGCACCAAAATACAATTATAACTTTATATTTGATATTAGAAAGCTGTACAGTGGTACCTTTTGGCAATAACTTTTGATGATTCAAGATCCAAGCAGCAGCAGTTACTAAGGAAAAAGTCTGCAAAAACACTGTATAAAGCTGTTAAAATTATTAAAAAAAAAAAGGCAGAGAGGTGGGTACTACAGAGCCCCTACACAGCAAGAAAAACAGTATAAAGCTACGTCCCATATTTTCAGAACAGTTTATAACTGTAGGAGTCAACAGTATTTAGTGACTAGCCATTGTTAATTGACTTGTTAAACAGTATTGAAAAGGTATGTTTCCTACAAAGAAAACACTAGCAATGATGAAAATGACCATATTTTTACAATATGAGAGTAAAACTAGTAGAAGCCTTGTTGAAAGCAGTCTTAAGTATCAAAATTAAGTAGAATTAAGTAAAAGCAAACCCATTACCTGATGATTTACGTAAGGATAAAATGTCCAACTGTGAAGATGCAATACTTTTGTTTCTAGGTTTGTCTGAAATGCAAAATACTTCTACTATAATCATTCCCAGCAGTCATTAGAGCCCACTGAACTGCTATACTTCTGGTGAAGGTCATAGCAATGTTTTTGGGCATCATTTTCTTGTGATGGTACACATAACGCAGTAAGAAACGTGCCTGGGTTTGCAATAAAGACTACTAGGAATAATATAAGCGGTTTGTATGGCATTACATCAACCACAGATTACAACTGGCAGTGAGTCAAGTTGTTAAAAGATGATGAAGATTTGCCATGCAAAGTTTTTGGTTTGGATTATTTTCAGACAATTTGTGCAGCTTGTAGCATCTTCTCCCCTGCCCTGAGAAGGTGCTATGATTTATAGAAATGTATAAGAACATCAAGAATGCTTTGAAACTGTTGCTCATATTGAAGCATGTGGGGAGGGTGGTGTAAATTCAACATCATTTCATGCCTTAGGGAACAATGCTCAAGCTTTTTTCAGTCTTTGGGCAGTTACAGAAGTAGGTCTTTCATACAGTTCTATAATGCAGACTGACTGAAATGATGTTTGGGACCAATACACCATTCGTGTCAATACAGCTTGGGAAAATCAAAACTGGAGCAGCAAATTTGAAATGTGACACCAGTATTTTTCAAGTCAACAAGGGAGAAATGCCTGCTGTTTCTGCCCATGCATAACGTTTCTAGAGACATCCAGAGAAACAGCATGAATGAGAGTTTTCAAGCATATCTACGAGTATGTGCCAAAAAAAAGAAGTAAATTAATTCCCAGGAGATTGTTTCTGATGTCTTTCAAAAAACTTCAACCAGATATCCTCATGACAGGGCTCTCACACGGAAAAGCAAACTGAAGGTTTGATTTCAGAAGAACATCAAGGCTTTCTTCAACATGAGAAATTTTGGACCCTACAAGGTGGTCTGCTACTTTAGTTAGCTGCTATGGTGACAAATGTCTTTGTATTTTATGGCAGCAATTTTGTCCATTAACTGATATTTACACATTGGAGTTGCTTGGACAGCAAAGGGTTCATTGCACCATCTGTGCTCAAGCACCTTAATGACTGCTCTCAGATCTGTCCTTATCTCCATGTCTGTGGGTGAGACATTCTTCAGTCCTGTGAAAATACTGTCAAGCTAATGAGAGACTGTGCAGAATACGTAATGTTTGCTATTTATAAACCTGATTGGTCTCTGCTGCAGCTCCTCAGACCTCATCACTCGTTAATTAATGGTTATTTGGAAAGAAGGTTTAGCAGAGAGGACATCAGCACACCTCAAGAGACTGGCAAATAGAAGATTTTGCTTGTTTTCTGTGCAACATACTGACTGCTTTGTTTGCTTAGTACTCTATTATGTTCCCCTCTGAATACATATTTTTATAATAGCTTATACCACTGTGCTATAGCAGGCTCCCTTTCTTCACTTTCTCTCACGCCCTTTGCTTCTTGAACTACAGTACTGCTCATGTTAAAATAACCATCTTTGAGGTGTGCTGTCCATATAAGCATATAAAATACATCCAGCATGTGCAGAAATGCAGTTTTCCCCCATTCTCTTTCCTCACAGTCTTTTTGTTTCTGTTATTCTGGGACAACAGTATCATTTGTGAAGAAACTCAGTATTGGCTGACCCTGCTTTTTACATCCCATTGCTGGAGTCACCCCACAGGAGCTGTGCATCTTTGATGTGGTGAATGTGCAGCGGTGGAGGAAAAAATAAGTGTTATCAGAAGGACTGTGTGTGTTGTGAAGACAGTAGTTTTGACAAAATACTAAAATTTCAGTCGCTTTGCAATGTAAGTAAAAGTTCGGGCATTTCATGAGAGGATGGGAATTCATGGCACTCCCTTGGACTGTCCCGTTGGGTTGCTGCCAGGAATAACTAAAGCTTTCAGCTGCTTCATGAAACGACCGGCAAAACTATTGAACGCACCGGGAAACCTGGCATTATGGTCTGTCTACTAAGCAATTTTTGTTATGAAAACCAGCAGCCTCTGTGTGAAACAGTGTTCCAGAAATATTTTACATGTTGGAATTACTAATAAACAGAAACAGTTCTCTGTCCTTCTTTGTGGGCTCTGCACCTCTGACCAGGCTCTTTAACCTGCCTTGAGCTTTGTACCAGATGTCTGGTTCTTCAGCTGGGATACCCCCAAATGGAGAAGTATGGGGAGAAGATTGCATAACATGATTACAAGCTGTAATCCTGTTTGGATGCTCTGGCATGATGATAATTTTTCTCATGTGGTGGTGTTGACTTAAATTTGACCTTTGACCCAGGAGAGACCTCTGTTTTCTTTTCTAAAGAACTTCCACCTAGCCAGTTGTTCTGCATCCTGTATTGAGCAATTTGTGGATCCTCTTAGGATCCAATCCAATTCTGATTTTTCTGGGTATTTCATTGGTTTTCTTAGGAAATTCATGTTGAGTCACTCAGTCAGGCTGCTCTCCAGTCTTCAGCTGGATAGGGTTCTGACAAAAGCAGCTGTAGAAGCACAGGTAAATGTGAAACACTTGATGCAGCTATTGCAAAGCAAAGAGGTAATATCTTCAGTTTTGAAAACAAGCATTAATTCTGCTATTTCGTGTGTATTATTGTGGGCTTGGGAGGTAAATAGGCAATGGTATATTTTTATAAGTGTAGCATTGAGTGATTTCTCATGTTCCTCTGAGGTAATGGTTTAAAATATTAGGGGATCAAACATGCCACTTAGTGCATACCTGCTGTTTTCTGTTGTGTTGGGAAATTACTGGATGTTTTAGTAATATTGCAGATTGTCCAGTTTTACTATAACATCTAATAATCATAGTTGCTGTCATATGTATAATCTTTTTCTCTCCTCTATGCTTCCAGAGTAAAGCAGTGAAGTTTTTCACAATCGCTGCACAGACCATGGAGAGCTTTGTGAAATCGTTAAGTGAAGACATGAAACAGCAGGATTTGGATTCTGATGAAAATCAGTTTGTATTAGCTTTGGCAGGGATTGTAACAAGTAAGTTAATGTTCTCTCTCAGAATAGCATTGTACATGTACTGGGAATTTCTATATTGCCTTATAAGTGCTTCAATAAATACAGCTTTTCAAAGTATTTAGTCAATGTTGATATCTTGGGTGACTTCTTAGTCTTCTACATTGCTAGCAGATTTTGTCATCAGCGCTTCTGTGAAGCACTGTACTGCCTGTGACATAGTTAAGGATTAGATGGGTAAGAGCACATTCAGTTCTGAAATTCCCTAACACATCCATTCAATCTAGGGTAAAACAAGGGTCATTTTACTAAATGTCAAGCAATTTACTTGCTGAATCACCAGTAATGCTAACATCTCCAAGATGTGTGAATTGCAGATGATGCGAGTAGATCAGCTCCATCTTAAGGTATGTGCTCAGCATTTTGAAACTGCTTAAGAATTTTGTTACTGCCAGATGAATCCTAACTTTGCTGTTGTGAATCCATAGAAGTAAAAGGTAATAAACCTGACTTCTCTACTAAATGTTTTTTTTATGGTGAGTAAATAAGTAGAAAGACAGATGTGTCTTAGTGTGGCTGCCCTTGGCTTGGAAGGCTATGAGAAATGGGGTTATTATGTCATCTGCAATTTGTGAAACTGTGTGACTGTCAGAATGACACTAGTTAATTACACGTTGCAAGATACATGAAACAGTGGGTATTTATACAAATAAGTGAACCTTGCATTAACATATTTTTTGATTGTGTGATTTAGGTGTTGTGGTGACATTAAAGATTGCAATAAAAAACAATGTAATGCATTATGCCACTG
The DNA here is from genome assembly GCF_000695765.1 of Mesitornis unicolor. NCBI lineage: Eukaryota > Metazoa > Chordata > Aves > Mesitornithiformes > Mesitornithidae > Mesitornis > Mesitornis unicolor. The sequence goes on along the minus strand of NW_010179615.1, from coordinate 103,318 downwards.
TACCAAGACAGGATCCAGTTCTCTCTGATTGCTTCATTAAAAAAACCCAAACAAACCCAAACAAAAAACCCCCTGAAAACCAAAAAAAAGCATAGCAAAAGTAAAGTCAGAACAAACAAAATGTTTAAAGGCTAGGGGAGTGAGATGGTAAATGTTGGGGTTCTGCCTGAAGAGGAATCAGGATGGTGGAACAAAATCTTGCTTCACTGAAGTGGATGTGAATTTTGCCAGTGAATTTGATATTACCAAGATTTGTCTTTAATTTAAGAAAGGCCCTTGCTGAAACTCAGATGTGATAATGGGCACAGTCAGGTGAATGATTTAGAAGGTATCAGTTTAATCTTCCTAGTCACTCTGTAAAGTAGTATTACACTAGAAAGTTATATTAAAAGAACTGAAGAGGTGGTCACGAAGTGCCAGATATTCAGAAGTTAGAAAACACCAGAACAGAGGTTCTCAGTGCAGTCTTAACGCAGCCCAGTGCATGCGAACATTGCCATAAGAGTCTTTATTATGTGCTGTGTTCATAGTACTTCTGCTGAGATATTCTGAGTTTAAATAAAACATCATGATGCACATGCATAGGAGAAAGAACCTGAGGCTGCATGAAAGAGGAAGAACTGTATCAGGCAGCAGATCCCCAAACTTGCCAGGGAACCAGGTTCTGTCACCAGTTGTGTGTACCATGCTTCACGTGTTTGGAGGATGCTTGGCCAGTTGCACAGCTCAAAGAAGCTTGGGTTGCTGGAAGATACTTCTTGCACGTGAGGATGCCATGAAGTATGGGGCAAGTGTAAGGGAAAACTAAATTGAAGGAAAGTCTGCTTTGGAGCCGTAGTCTTTGGAAGTATTTTTGCCTTTTGGTTTGTGCATGAATAATGCAGTGCTTGCAGAGAGGCAGGAAAACAGCTTTTGAGGAGATGCCCACAAGTGTTTTGGTTGTATAATATGCCAGGCATATTGGATTGAGTGATTGTCAAACAGTCTGCAATCTTGTTTCTTTAGAGTGGGACCTACAGTGGTCAACTCTGCTGCATATTTGCAGATGTCAGCTTGGAACCACTTGAATCCAACCTTTTGTTTTATAATTCACTGTGTTACTATTAGGAGACTGGCCACACTGAGTAAACATTTTAATCACCAAAGTAGAATTATGAAAGAGTTTGACCAGTATCATTTGCTGCTTCAGTATTTGCTATGTAGATGAATGTTGTTTGAAGTTTGTGTAGATCCCATAGTTCATTTTTCACAGCTGACATGTCATTTTAGTGGTCCTGATAATTAGCATAAACGTTTGTTTGAAATATGATTTTTATGGTGTCATTTTGTGTTCTCTCACAGATGTGGCTGCTCTGGCATGTGGCCGTGAATTCTTGGTTAGTTCAAGTCGTGAATTACTGGACACAATGATGCACCTCCTGGGAGACATGAAGCCGGGACTCTGTACCAAATTTAAAGTGTATGGTGACCTTTTTTTTTTTTTTTTTTTCTTTCAAATGAAATGCATTATCTTGTAGTATAGGTCACAGTGATGACAGCAGTCTTCTCACTCTCCCACTAGTTCCTTTCCTGGAGAGGAAACACAATTTTTGGAAACTCTTTCACAGTAGCATTCCTTGCAGATACACCAGGCTTGGCTACAAGGCCAGCTTCATCCAGGTTTTGTGTCTCTTTGAATGTCTCTTAAGCACCATAATATTCTAGAGATTTTTTTGAATGCACTTCTCTACCTTAGGAGGGCCTCATGAGTTGAGGGTCAGATAAGGAAGGTGTGAAGTCAGGTTTTAAAACAGAGAGAATGTTGGAAATCTGGACTTGTATTTACTCCCTTTCAGTATGAAGACTGTCTGAAAAATGGTACATCTGCTTAGTGAAGAAAGTGAGTTATGTATCTGTTAAGAGCAAAAATTAAATTAGCTTATGCTACTTAGTAGCTGGAAGAACCCTGTACTTATGTTTGTAAAGGGCACTGCCTATAAAGGGATCTTGTGATAAAGTTGTAAAGAAAAGGCCATCTGACACAGTTCAGATATTGGAAAAGTTGTACTTTCCAGCCCATGGAGAGATGAAATAAACTATCATCTTTGCCTTTTTCTCAGAGCTGAGTAAATTACTGTGGCTTAAGAAGTACTTGCTCATCTGCTAAGCTGTGGGCGCTTGCCCCATACACCTGGTTCAATTGTGCATGAAGATGGCTCAAGCTAATGTGGTGGGTTTTTTCATAAATGGCGCGCGCGCGCGCACACACACACACACCCCCACCCCCACCCCCACCCACCAGAATTCATATGCAAGCCAGCTGTCACAGCTCAGCTTGCACAGCAACCCTGTCAGCCACAGTAACTTGACTGTGTCCATGCATGCATTTTAGGCAAGTTGTACGTGATAGGCATGAAATCAAGTTTGGTCTTAAATTTGGATAGGCTATATCTTTCCTAACCTCAGCTATCAGAAGGCTGGATGTCAAGTATCTGCTCACTGTCTGGGCTCCTTCCCACAGTCTGGAGAAAGAGATTGGTGCTATCAGCTGTTAGGGGAAATGAGTAGCCCTCTGAAGGTGCTTGTGTTTCCCCATTGGGTAGCATGGGGAAAGCTGAACAGCCTGTGCTCTACATTGTGGTTAGATACTGTCATTTACTGTGTTTCCCAGATGTTGGACGTGAAGGTCAACACTCAAAGCAGGGTTGTCAACTCTTGTAACAGTGGGGTAAAGCCCCAGCTAAAAGATTTGTATGATAATCTCAACTTAAGAAAGATAATTTGTGCCTTTGTGTATATAACAAAAAAGACATGAAAAGAGGACTTACAGTGGTTCAAAATCTGTACAGGGAAAAAGAAAAACAAACCCCAAATGAGGGAATTTTATTTTGGAGGAGAGAAGGAAAAGGAAGGTGTTCCTAAAAACCCATATACACTGAATTTCAAGGATGTGTGTGTCTGTGGGGCCAGATGATTTTTAATAATTTCAGATTGTATTAATGTAATTGCATAATGTAATTTGATTTGAGGGCCTTCCTTTTGAAGTGATGTTTTGGGTGTTTTTTAATTATATTTTAAAATCTGCCTGCTTTGCAGGAGAATTACACATGGTGATATACACTTGGCTGCCATACAGCAATACTGATAAAATATACATAAAACAGTCCATGAAGTGGCTAGGGGTTCAACAGGGGCCAGCCTCTTAGGCCAACAATTTGAGTAAAGCCTACAGAAGAGATTGCACAAGGTATTTAATAAGTGACAAATGTTAGCATATGTTACAATAGCTTGAGTTCAGTGCAATGATGATGATTTCTGATGTTCCTCTGAACTAACAGGGTTTTTTCCTTACTGTGGACTTGCCATTCGATTAAAAAAATCACTGTATTATGACATTAAAGCAAATGTCAGAAAGGAGATTTCTACATGGCCTTGTCATGGAACAGGGGATCCTACTTAGTTCAGATGTTTTAGTGGAAAATGTTTTTCCCTGTGTTTCTTTCATGTCTGTGGTCAGGTTTTCTTTTTGTCTATAAAGTCCCTATGTGTCTTGTCACTGTTCAGTTCTTAAAACTAATTACTAACACTAGATCTTTCCTCTCCTTTTTTGGGGATTTTCCACTCTCCCAGTGCAGCAAAGAAGGGTTTTGGGGATTGGTTGATTGAGTGGTTTGGTTTTAAGTTGTTCTCTGCATGTAAGGTTTTTTAGCTGCTTGTTAATCTTAAATAAACAACATTTTCATAAGCAGATGTGTCAGAAGAACTCCCTTTTCTCCCTACTGTAAGGAACATAAGGCAGTACAAACTGAAAGACATTTGTGAGATAAGAATGTGAGAGTTAACAGAAATTGTAGTGAAATTCAAAGTTATATATAGACAGGCTCTGGAGTCATCATAAATAACCTTCACACACACACACAGACTTACATGTGTATACATACTTTTTAAAACTATAAATAAACTATAAATATAGGCACATCTTTTAAAACTATACCTCATGGATGAAAATGTCTGTACATTATTTTGGAAATGCAATTTGGTTTTCCCAAAACATCACTGTGGTATTATATGGAAGGACATAATCATTTTAAAATTTAATCAGCTAAAGAAAAAAAATTGGCTTATTATTTTCAAGGATATGTTTTTCCTTTTCTCAGTTTTGAGGTTTTTCAGTCCTTTTCTAGCTTTTATTTTCAAAAATGTTTTTCTTACTGTGACAAATCAGGAGAAACTGTGAGTCTTAATTGTACACACAGCAGTATCAAACAAAGTAAGCTGATAAAGAGAGGAGTTCTCTTTCCTCTTCTAGTTCTAGCAATCCTATGTTTTACTTGTAACAGTATATAAATAAAAAACTTACAGGGAAAAGCTGTCATATATCCCAGCACCGCTACAATATCCATTCTAGTCCACGAGTACATAATAAATATATCGAAGGCATCTACGTGAGTGCTGGGACTGAAATCTCATGAGTGTCCTTGTCTTTCTGAAATAGCAGTGGCATGAAAGACTTTAGGTCTTCTTCTCATTGGTACAGGGTTTGTTCAATGTTTGTAATGGTTAGGCAGTTGATGAACATTGACACAATTGCTCAGAGCTATAATTAAATTGTTAGGAATCTTCAGCTCTGCTTATGTAGCAGTTGAAAGTAGGCAGTAAAAAAATGCACTTTAGTACATATTAGTACATTTTATGTACTAATCCCATGTATTAAGCAGATGAGAAGGGGCTTTAGCTGTGCTTTTAGTTCTAGATTTTAAAGAAAGCATTGACAGATATAGTAGTACAAGATGTTAATTAAATTTGGCTTGCCTAAATAGGAAGACTTTGAAGTGCATAATTAAAAAGCCCTCTGCATTAAAAAAAAAAACCAAACAACAAAGGCAACAGAAAGTATTGTTTATCCAGTAATTGTGTGTGTCAGGTTTGCTTCCATAAGCACTTTTGCAATAATTATCGCAAAAAAATACTTATTAGAATGTGCAATTACTAGAGGTGAAATTGGTGTAAAGGGCCTGGAAATGCTTCTGTGCTGCATTCAGGTGAGTGTGTTTAATCAGTAATAATGTGCTACTGCATTGGCTTGTGGAATGGGTTACATCTTCTTCTGACACTCCAAAACCACAGCACTTTCCTGGATCACACCACCAGTCTCTTTTGTCTGTTCAAAGCAAACAAGTGAAATAAAAATACAAACATGACGTATCTTTTTACGTCATTTTATTTCTAACAGCAAATGTCAAACGGATTAAGGATGAAAGACATTGTCAAGAAATGTTAATACTTTCCATTATAAGATACTGGTTTACTGATAATTTTCATTCTGGCTGATTATAGGTAATTATGGCTGTGCTCCTTTGTCAGAGCTTGGGTTCTGGAAGCTAAGTAAGAGCTGCAGGGGCTGTATGAAAAGAAGTGTACGGGCATTACAAGCTGCAATTTCAGTTCCTCGGCAGCCTTCGTTTCTTGTCAGTGGCCACTGCTGCAGCAGATTTAATAATCTACTATTTTTTCTTCCTACTGCTTAAGAGCCTCGGTGATCAAACTCACAATGGTGCAGCACATAATATACCTTATGCCTCTTACAACTCAGTTTAGCCTGCCATGGAATACTTTCCTTTTCTGCTTTCTGAAGGTATGCAGGGAGACTGTCTGAAAATCTGCTGCTGGCACAGCAGCTTAAGCCATGAGAACTCATTTGAGAATAGGGTGTGAGGTGTGAAGTCCATTTGAAATAATGTTATTCCCCTCTTGTTTGGAAATGGTGGCTGTGCAGTGACGTACAGGTTTATTGCAGCCATGAGAGACAGCAGCTGCCAAGCTGGCCCCAGAATGGAGGAGAACATCCCAGCCCGTTCCTGTTTCTCTGTAATTGTTTTGTGTGCAACCCAGCACCCAGCTGTGAGTGCGAATGATGACATGTGCCGTAAATGCTATAGGAGCCCTGCTCATTCATCTTCCCTTTTCATTGTCCAGAAAATTGCCTCGTGTGTTACCATATTTGAAAGGAAATAAAATAAAAAGTAACAGCATCCATCATAGCACATCATAAAGTGCACTAATGCCCTCTCCCCCCAGCTGCTCCACAGCTGTAACACAAGGCAAAACAGAACATTGCTAGAAGCGTGAAAGAATTTGTAAGACAACTTTTGACTCCAGAGTACGGCTCTTTTTCCAGGCACATCAGTTCTTAGCACAGCCGTGATCTGATTCTGAAAGGGGCAGGGCACTAGTTTGTCTTGTTAATGTCAGTGGGTTGTTTTTTTTATGGATGCTTTCTGCTTTTGAGTATCACATCCCATTCCTACTGGAATTTAGAGAGAGATTGAAATAATTTGCATTAGGCCCACTGAGACTCTGCTTAGCTTATAAAGAATTTTTTCCACCAAACCCATAAACAATTGTATCAGCGATGTGGAAGACAGTGTAACAACATCAACATCAAACCTTTGATAGCAGAACTTAGTTTAGCAGAAAATGCAGGAGAAGATTTAATCCCAGCAAAGTGCTCTGCATTATTAGTGATTTTTCTGGATAGCTTTGCAAAGAGAAACTCATTTTGAGCCCCAAGTTGCCATACTTGTCTGACAGCTGAAAGCAGCTAAAAGTAAATTTTGACAAAGACGCTTTATCTGCATGAAGAGGCAAAGCTGCCATTTCTGCATGCAACCTCCTGTACCTTACAACGTTACCTCAGCTCTGTCATGGCTACGGCTGAGGGGGTACCAGTAGCCAAACCCACTTTCCCTGATGGGTTTCAGAATTTCAAGTTACTGATCCTACTGAAGCTTTTTGTGTTTGCAGTAGCTTCAGCGTGGGCTACCATGGGAGAAGCAGGTGGGTTTAGCAGGTTAGAGCAGTCCTTTTAAAATGCAGAGCCTTCTCCAGCCTATCTGGTTTTCTCGCTGCAGAAAAGTTTAGACTTTGGTTTCATTTAAAACCTGTTACGCATGCAGCCCCAAAATGACTAATGAACTTGCTGTTTTAGGAGGCTGATAAATTAGGAGATCCTGGGTTTGGAAGTGTTTGAAAATGTGGCTGAAATGAACATACACTTACTCCGTGTATTTTTATTTTGTTATTTACACACTGACGTGCAAGGGACAGTCTCGGTTTTGGTTTGTCGGAGATGTCATCTTAGGTTTTTTTCAATGCACAATTAAGGGAATGTTTTCTAGCTGCCAGGCCATAGATCTTCTCTGTTACGTGGAAGACAGGTTATGAGTTCTGTCCTCCTTCAACATCAATGTCTATAATAAAAGACCAAAAGAAATCACCTCCTGGAAAAAGAAAATTATAGGTCTGAGTGGACCCAAATCTTATTTGGAAACAGTTTTGAAGAGGTGCAGGTGAGAGTACCATTTGGCCTGTGTTATCCTGGTGTTGATCTACGCTAAGACAGGAGCACCATTTACAGCCAAATTGAATTCCAGTGTTATTGACTTAAAAAAAAAATAATTCCACATTTACATTGAACATAATCAATCTGGATTCCTGAAGGCAGACTAAATAGGAAAGTCCATGATGACATTTTAAGACAAGCAGTTGTTTTTTTCACAGCAGGGTCTCACTCGATGGCCCGGATTGTATGGGTCTGCCTGACTGCGAGGGGCTGGAGAGCAGGCAGAGCAGGACGGTTCTCTGCCGTGCACCCATAGCAGGAGGGACAAGTCTAGCTTAGGAGGGAGTGTGCCAAGCTGACCTGGGACTACTGATACCTTCCTCTTCCCTCCTTCAGACCTACCCTCTTCTTTCAAATGCTTCCGTAGGCGTAGTAACTTCCCCTGCCAGTGGAGAGAGACTACATTGGTGTTTGCTGCACACTGGCTGTATTTTGCATCTGTTCCCATTGGCAGGAGAAACAGGAGGATGCTTGAAAGAGGATGGCATAAGCCATGTGTCTATGTTTCAGCTGGCTAGAGGGTCAGTGCACAGAAAGGCCAGTGTTGCACAACCAATGGAGCAGAAACTTCCTTTGACGTTGTTTCTAGTACTTGGTGTACAGTCTGGCTTTTTGTGTTTCATAGTGGCCCTTTTGTCATGGCAAACAGCTTATCTGAGATGATTGTCACCAGGAAAACTCTATAGGTTGTACAGTCACATAAAGCCAAGTCCAGGTTTTGCACATTTCACAGAATGGATTGCATGGAGTTTGATGGGACTTCCTTACTCTCACATGGGCTATTTTTCCATGTGTTTGAAATAAGTGATTTAACAGTAGAATCAAGGTTTTGTACAACATTGCTTATATAGAAGTTGAGACTTATCTCTTTTATGAAAATATAAATTATTAGAATAGGCTTCTGCATCAGTATGTGCTTGGCATAAAGAGCAAAAGATGCCAAAACATGCAAAGCAGTCAAAGGACATCACATCTTTTTTCTTGTTTGTTTTTTTTCATTTCTAGGCTAATGCTAATGTCACTTTACAATGTGAGTATCAACTTGAAAGGCCTGAAGTACATCAGTGAAAGTCCAGGTTTTATTCCTTTGCTTTGGTGGCTACTGAATGGTAAGTTGCTCTAAGAACCTTGTAAATTTTGACTTTGAGGATTTTAGAATGGCAACAGAAATTTGTATCTGTAACTTGATTATGTATAACTTTTATCAGATTAAAAGTAAACAGAAAGGGCAAATAGCTAGGGAAAAGATGTGCATTTTCCACAACATTTTTGGCACTCTATCAAATATTCCATTAATAGGAAATTTATGGATGTTAGAACAAAAAATAGGGAGTAGAGAAATTTGATGAAGTGGATTAAAAAAAGCCACCTGTATTTTCACATACCAACTTTAAAGTAAACCCTAAGTGGAAACCATGTATCAGATCACTGCCATTTAACAAAAGAAAATGTAACTGACACATGTTCTGACACATTTTGGAGAAAGAAGCCAACCTCCCTAACTATGCTCACCTGTGACAAAAGGGACCTCTTCTATAGCTGAAGAGAGGCCTTTAGCTCTAATAGGATTTGGGCTTGCAGGACTTGAATACTATTCCCAGCTTTGCCTTTGGCCAGTGCAGGACTTCAAGGACATCAAGGACTTCTGTTGCCACTGTCAGGTACATGAATGACATCAAGGCTCTGCTCTTTCAGAGACTTCAAGTCCCTGCGTAGGAGCCAGCAGAGATTGACGTTGCCAGTGTGTGTTGGACTTGGCTGGCAGCTGTGTGCACAGCTTGTAAGGGACAGCAAGGACAGCAGTAAGGACAGAGCCATGATGCTGTTGTGCTTATGCTCTGAACTGCTCCTAGAGTTGCTCTGTCCTGGCCTTCTCATGTTTTTGTGGCTTGTCCACGAGAAGATTTTGGCGTGCAGTTACTAGGACTGGGGAGGTAGGTCACCCCAGCATTCTGCTGTTCTGCAAAACCTGGATAAAATACAACTGACAGCAGCTGAAATGAGAGAGATTGCATCTGCTTTTTCAAGGATTTAATTTGTTACTGAAGTTTTGGAAAAGCTTTGATTTGGGGTGATAAACTGGAAGCTACTTGTATTGCTCACAGTTCCCTCAGCTATTTTACAGAAAACATAGGTACTTGTGCTTTTCACCAAATAATTTACTGCTTTGTAATGCCATAGGCTTGCTTTTCTGAGATCTCAGAAAAGTAAATAATCCTTGCCAGACTGTTGGAAAACACCCATTTTTTTAATATAGTTTGAGAAAAAGTATATTCTTGGAGAACTGAGAATAGAGTCCTTTATTCTGCTGTGCTTAGAAATTTAACATATGTTAGTCCAGATTTTTCTTTCACTTTGTTTGGCTAATATATACATAAACTCTTGTTCTAGAAAAACAAACAAACAAAAAACCCCAAATCAAAACACCCTCAAAAACCATGTCTAAGTATAGGTTTCCAAATGTGCCCTTCTAAATGTTGTGATAAAAGAGAGAAGCTAATTGTTTGATGCAGTCTGTTGGTTGAGGAAAGCTCCTAGGTCCCATAAGAGGATGAAACAGGGCAGTTATAATTAATTTGCAGCTGCTAATGGAAACAAGAAATGGAAAGGCTACTCTGCATATTGAAGGTGTTAATTGTGTATGGATGGGTTGTAGAAGGACAGGCATGGCTAATTCCTTCACTTTTTGATAATGAAGTTCTGCAGTTACACCAAAGGAGGAAGATTCTCAGATAAAGCACATCTGCTGGTTCAGCTTTCTGACTTGGGAGGAAGTCTGCTTACTGTCAAGGGAGAGGGGCTGGCTAGGTTGTGTATCAGATGAGAGGTCAGATCCAAGGCCTGATCTTGTTCCCATCATTTTGTATGAGATCTCTGTAGTTTTCTCTACATGTAATCTATTTCTAAATGTTTCAACTTGCAAAACTCAGTAGCTTCCTCCCACTCTTGCTCCTCTCCTGTTTCCATGGCCAGCATCTTCAGCTTCTGCTAGCCGTGATTCAGCTTATAAACACCTGGAACTGCTACAGCATAAGGTCTTAACAGTTTTTTCCATGCAAGAGAGCAGAGCAGTACACTCTGCTGGCAGGGTATCCTGTCTATGCTGCCTTCCTGCAGGAAGCTTCTTCAAAGAGTGTTTTGATTAAGGCTTATGAGATGATTCAGCTTTCTACAGCTCTGTGAGCTTTTATCAGCATTCCCACTAAGAGAGGCCCCAGAAATCATCCTCTGACTTTTTTTTTAATTTTCAGAGAATCATCCTGTTTGCTTTTCCATCGTCAATCTACAAGTGTCTGTGACCTCAGCCTGTACATCAAGGCCATTTTCCTCCCACAGGCTTGTATGCAGCTGATAGATCCCTCAAACTCCTTCTCTAAATTCTCAGTCTCTGCCCAGCCTTCTTGTCCTCTGAAGAAGGTCCTTCCTATTAAGTGAAGAGAGCAAATCATTAATTTTCTTTATTCCGCTTTGTTGTATCTGAAGCAGAGAGGGATTTGATTCAGGTTGTCTAGCAGGCTTTCTGAAAAGACAGAAATATGCCTTGACATTGAATACAAGGATTGGAAGAGAAAGGAGGAAAAATCTAATAAAGATTTCTAGTGGAGTAAGATTGTTAACAGCAAACTGAGTTCATCTGTCCTACTGTCTTTGGAAAATTTGGATGAGCCAGTATGACTTCGCACTCGCTAACAAGAATTCTTAAAAGCTCTTTCTGCTGAAGGCTGTGGTGATAATAGGAGAAAAACAAATGTTCGACACACTTTTTGAAGGTAATACATCTGTATAGTTTTAGCACTTTGAGGCAGGCTGTTTTTTTCTTTTTTCTCTCCGCCTTTTTAAACACTGTCTAAAAGATGGGCATCCTTTAATAAGCAACACTGATCACTGAAGGAGATACCCTGATCGCTTACATAGCTGTTGTATTCTTGCACAGGTATCAGCTATGCCTGCCTTTACCTTCCCAGCCTGGTGCCAGCATAAAACACGTAAATGATGACTCAGATTTCCATCTGTGGAGCAGCTTGTGGGATCAGTGGAGTTCTTTTCTTGTGGAGCACCATTTGTTTGCAGAGCAGCTGTTCCCATCTTGGAGAAAATAGGCAGCTTTAGTTTTCTCCATCAGCTGCTGTCCCTGTGGTGTCTTGGCTAAGGGTTTCACTTAACTTCCAGATTTAAGGCATCCCTGTCCTTGGCAGTAGAAAAAGAGGTTACATAATTTTAGGTAGAAATCCACTTGAGACTTGTCAGTATTTTTTCTGGTGCTTTACATCTATAGATGCAATAAGACTTTCATTCTGTAATTCCCAGAAAAGCAGACTGGGACTTTTCTCTGCCAAGCATCTTTTGAAGAATAGGAAGATTCAGGCATTAATAATAAAGACTAGATCTGTGTTTTTAATTTTTTGGTCATAAAAAACATCTACCAACAAATGGGTGCTGGAGAAAAAGGGTCTAGGCTCTTCTCTGGGTTGTTTGGTTGGTTGGTTTGTTTTGTTGGGGTCTTTTTTCTTTCTGTTTGTTTTTTTGAGTTTTTTATCTTTTTCTTTTACACTATCCTGTATCTTTATTTTGGTTTTCCCCACTTTTCTTTTCCTTGAATGCAGTTAAAAAAATTGCTCTCCTTGCGTACATGAGAAAGTGTGAAATTCCGAGAGACTGTCAGTGACATTTCTCATCTAGAGCTGGGAAATTGCTCCAGGTACTTCATTAAACAAAAGACAACAAGAGAATTATGACTAATTTTAGATCTTGCCTTTCAGTTTCCTCCACCACAGTTCCATACGGAAATCTAACCCTGTTTATCCAAATTCTTTGCAAATGACAATCTCTGTTATAAATGCCTGTATGAAGCACATCTTCATTTTGCTAATACTGCTTGCAATCTTCAATATTTGCTTTTCATGACTAACCCTGAAGATTTCTAATGCCTTGCCTTTCTGTCTGAACTGGTTATGGCTTTGAGAGTTTTTGAAAATTCAGGTTATTTGCATGGCAGCATGTTATTTAAAAGACATCTGGACAAACAGAACCCCCCTGTTTATGAACTGATGTCCGTGTTAAACCAAAGTTTGGTTTATAAGTCAAATCATCAGTTACCAGTCTTTCAAGTGCTCAACAGCTTCATACTCTTCAGACTGTGAAAGTGGTCTTAAAAAGAGGGCCCTTCTTGCCCTTTAAGACCACATCCATTTTTTTAAATGCAAAGATGTCAGCTGTGACGTAGAAAGTCCCTGAACCACAGTCAGCTGAGGGGGCTGGAAGAGTGGCGGGGGAAGTCTCACTGAACGCTTGCCCTTTTCCATGCTCTCTCGAGGCAGCTGCTGCAGATGACACTTGCCCAGATAGGGCTCCGGCTGGACACAGTGTGGCTGCCCTTGCCTTATGAACAGCAGTTTCTTGACTGTGCCCTCACCCTGCAAAACAGCAGCCTCATGCAAACTGATGTTCTGAGGAGCACAGTGTTTCTCTTTTTGTGAATATATGTAAGAAACCTTAACTCTGGTAAATGTACCTGTCACTGCAGAGCATTGCTTTGTTCTTGCATTGTTATTCCTGTTCAGTAGCTGCTGTGGAAATCCTCAGAAGCCCAAGCTAGGATTGATGGGAGCTGGACAGCATATCTAACAGCTCATCCACAAACTCGCCAGCTGCAGGGCGACGCCTGTGCAAACTGCTTTTCACGCGCAGCCCCTAACTAGCAGTCAGACTAATTGGGACCAAATTGCTGCTTCGTTCTGGACCCTGGGAGTTTCTCTCAAAGATTTCCCTCATAAAAGTGACAAGGATGTGTCTGGAGGAGCATGGGGAATTCTGGTTAGCTGAGCTCTGTGTCTGACAGTGAGAGCAGTCACCTGGCCAGGGAGGAGACTGAAGCAAACTGAGCTGTTATACAGGAGCTAAGGCAGCGGCAAACACATTGCAGAGAGAAAGTGCATTTGCATCCATAGGAATTGCAGCAGCAAGGCTGTCTTTTTTCTGCCATGGTGTTCTTCATGCTCCTTCCCCATGTGCCTTTATTGCAACATCTCTTGTTTCCTCAGGCCTATATCAGCATTATGAGAATGTCCAGAAAACTCTGCTGCTGCAGATACTGGCTCAGCTCCACCAGAATGGGCAATACAGAGAGATCTTACGTGGGGCAAGCTGTGGCCCTGGCTCTCTCTGTTAGATGTGCTGTGAACATAGGGAGATTGACAGGTTCATAAAAAGGAATGGGGGAGCAGCAGGTCGCCCCTTCATGCTAGAATCAGACAGCAATTGAATTGAATGACATTTATGACAGTGGTGGGAGGCTTTTGAAATACTGCTCTTGTACATAAACATAGCTGTAAACAGCTTGCTGGTCATAAATCTTGCCTTCAGGTGGCCAGGGAATGGTACGGGCACATGTAAATTGAGTTTGCACAACTCGGAGCCAATTGTAGATAAGCTGTTTAGCATTGATGTAATGCAGTTACTTAAACCCTGCTGTAGGGAACGGTTCATCCGAGAGCATGGTGCTGATGACAGATGTGACTAAAATCTGTCCATGTTATCAGTTGCTTTTGTCAGTGCCTGAAAGCCAGTGACATCAAACGGTGGTGCTGGCAGCTAGCAGAACGTCAGCAAACTCCAGCAGTTTCAATACCTTGTTAAAATTGCATCAGCACTTTCTGATGGTGGTAGGCTTACGCTATGCTCGTGATCCCCGGCTGAGGCAAGCAGCTTGATTTCTTCCCCTCTTCCCCAGAAATAATGATTGTAGTTTTGAAATGTTAGTTGAAGAAATGTGCGTGCTGGTCGTTGGGAGGATATGATGCAATGATTTGATTACAACTAAAGGATTTTTTTTGATCTTGCACAAACAAAACGTTACTCAGCTAGTGTAGAAATGACTAAATCTGGAAGCTATTGAAATAAATATAATGCTGAATAATGAAGATTCCTTACATTTCTTCTGAGTATTCTTTAGACAGGGGTTTTTAGAAAAAAATCCCTAGTGATATTGGAGAGACAAGAGAAAGATTTCCAAGGTATTTCATTTTTTAAATCCTCTTAGAAAACATGATTATCCGTAATAAGTAGCATTCTCAAAAATGCATGTAATCCTAAGGGAGTGTATTTTAAGGCATATGTATTTATTTAAGTCGAAGCATCTCAGAATATATGCAAAACAATGGCAATCGGAGGTTAAATGCATATGAAGTCATCCTCTGGTGCAAGATCATTTCCTTCCTTCACTGTATGCCCGAGTGCCTGATCTGTTCATCATTTGGGTGACTCAAGCCATTGAGCTTCACTGGCTGCTGCAGGAGATTCTTCCTAGAACCTCTTTGCTCTTTCTGGCTCGTCAAGCTGGAAATAATTTCCTGATCTCCTACAGACCCTAATTTTGTTTGCTCCTCTGCTAATGCTTCTTCCCTGATCAATTCTTTACTTTATACAGCCTTTAAACACTTGCAGATAATAGTAACATAGATGCCTGTAACAGTATTAATAGCAAAGCACTTTCCAGGGATTTAAAACATCTTACATACATGAAGCTTCCCAGCAGTACTGCAAGCCATTAAAAGTATTAATGGCTTTATTTTGTGGAGGAATAAGGTCACACGGAGGAAGATGGTAATGAACTACATAGATTTCACTCCCAAAAGCTTCTTTCTTCGTACCTATTTGGGCTATGGTTTGTGGCTGCTATTGCCAGTGAATAAACGTAGAATAATGCTAAGTATAGAGAAAGGGAGCAGGTGGTATGTGCAGAGTTTAAACACTATACCTGGCAAAAAAAGCCTCTAGCAGGCATGAAGACACAAATGGAAAGCATGAGAGGGAAAACCCAAGGCTTTTAGTCATATTTTGATTAGGTCAGAAAAACTGTGAAAACCAATGCTTGCACCCGAGTTTTTTCAAAAGGGTTCACTGAAGTGTTGCTGCCCAAGAAATTGGGCCTGAAGTCTTGCTGTCTGTGAGGCTGAGCTGCAGCCTTTCTCCATGAGTTATGATTGCTCATCACTCAGAAAACTGCACCTGGAGGTGATGATGGACAGAGACTCCTTCCAGCCTTCAGCACAGGTGGCAGCAATAGGAGTGGCTCTGCTATGGGTATGGCCACTTCTCTGGGGTGTGCAGCACTAATCATTGTTCTTTTAAAATGCTGATTCAAATGTCTAGAGTTGTCCCTTATGCCCTATAGCTGAGACTCAGAAAATTGATGTTATTGATGGTTCTGGACAATTCCTCTGTCCTCAGATTATACCCTACTCTGCTAGTTTCTCAGGAGAAAGTAGAATAGGAGAAAGTAGAAAGTAGTTTCCTTTCTTAAGAGGTTTACACTTCAAACAGGGAAGAAGGTATGGTAGGAAAGACCTACATACCTCATTTACTGATAGAAAATCAAGGAAGAGAGAGGTAGTGTCTGGATTATGGGTGTAGATCAGCTGTCATAGCCTTTAATATTGTACTCCAGCCATGTGCTAGTGAGGATTACTTTAAAATTCCCATCTCAACAGTCAGTTTCATGCTTAAAGCCATGGTCTTCTTCACTGTCCATCACATTGTGTTTTCTCCCCTGGGTGCTTTCAACATTTCCCCTTATGCTTTAATGAATAATTCTCCTTAGTCTTTTTTCAGGTCTCAAAGTACTAAGGAAGCCAGCAAAGGGTGCCTCAGCCCACCAAATGCTTCCTCCACACTCAGTACAGCGTGGCTTAATGCTGCACTGCATTTATGCTCCTTCAGTGAGATTTTGGTCTCTGTGGTGATTTTGTGCACAAAATGATCTGAATTAATTTTTCTTAACATTTCTGCATGCTTT
>NW_010179615.1:66288-87112 GCF_000695765.1 Mesitornis unicolor | reverse complement strand
CTGAAGACTAGGTATGCTAATAGCAAACACATAAAAAATGCACGGCACGTGGAACAAGTAACTACTTCAGCCATAAAAATATATTGCACATTTCCATTTGGAATATGCAGAATAGAGAAGTGCAGAAATGCACCTTTCTACCAGATGCTTTTGGTAAAGCTATAAACAACTAAATGCAAATGGACTGTTGTGAATGATAAAAACATAATGCTTCTAATGTTTCAGTAATTAAAAATGCATCCTGTGCTCTTAATGGTAGAGTTATTATGTGTCTTCCTAGCTTAAGTCTGTCAAAGGTCTTTGCTACATTTCTCTGACGCATTCCTAAGCAGCAGTGCTCAGCTTCGGTACCCATTTCAATTTCATGTAGACTGAATTAAACACTTGGAAGGTTGATGCATCGTTAACAGAAAGTTTTATAAAGATTAATATTTTATTGAGCTTTGAAGAAATCTGAAGGCTTGCATAAAAAGAAATTAAAGAAAAGCCTGGTGATTTACTGTAGATTTGATTAGTTGGGCTGTTTGTTTTTTAAGTCTGAATAGTCGTGGGATATTGCTTGTTCTGCTTTTAAGTTGGATTGCATCCAACAGTATATCATGGCTACTGACTAGATAAATTCAAGTTGATAAAATCCCCGATTTATAGCATTTTTAACATTTGAAAAACAAGAAAAAGGTGCCTGGTTATCTGTCCCTCCCAAACACTGCTGAGCACATGCTGCTGAGGAGGGCAAAGATGTTGTTTTCAGGTTCCTTCTAGAGCCCCCCAGCCAGCACCAAATGGCAGCTGTGAATTAGGAAACTTCAGTTATTCCCTGTCTGCCTGGTGGGTCATGAGGAATGGCACTGTAGAGCTTCAATGCTACAGTCAGGGACTCGCTTCTAATAAGCACTGGATGTTTTCCTCCCCCACGTTTAGACCCTGATACAGAAGTTTGCCTTCATGCTCTGCGCCTCCTCCAGTCAGTGATTCTGGAGCCAGAAGTATTGGCCAAGTCCGCCTCCGAGATGCGTGACACTTTGCCATTTCAGCGTATCATTGCACTGTCAAGGAGCCGCAATGCAGATCTGCAAGCACTTGCAAAAGAACTACTTGAAGATCTTAAAATACTTGAGTACGAAGCATAGAAGAGCTCTACGACACCAACTGCTTACGTCTTTCCTATATTTTTATGCTGTAAGAGTTGTTGGAGATGGGCTTGGCTGAAAAAAAACCTCTGCCTAAGTTCCTCTGACAAAATCCTTTTCAGAAATTAGGTAACCCAACTAAAATAATACTTGGGAAAACGTGTTGGGTTTTAGGTGCCCAAGTATAATCTTAGGTGATCTGGTAGAAGTGGGACAGACCTAATTTCTTTGAGTAGGATTTTGTGGATGATGGGTTTCTAAAATGATCCAAGTTGTGGTGTCTGTTTACCATATATGGGGAGTAAAGTAGTCATCTCATTCACTGATAATACGTGGTTTATTGCAGTGGTAAATAATCCTTTTGGTCCATCCTTAAGAATTATTGTACTGTGAGGAATACTTTATTGCTTTTCATAACTCTCCTGTGTCAGAATGCATCCCAAGTTCCAGTTCTATTGTTGTTATTGCTCACCTCTCTTTTTCTATTCTAATAAAACTTGAATTCTGTAGAGTGTAGTGGATTCTGCTTTCAAAATTCGCATTCAGATTCACTTCAACGGCATGTCAACCCAGTCTGTGGCTGCCAGGCGTGCTAGAAACCAAGCCATAATATTTTTCAAAAGCCCTGGAAAAAGGAAATTAATTACTGTTGTCTGTGGCACCTAGCGGAGCGCTGAAGAGGCCAAAATGAACTGCTGCTCTGTCAGGAGCAGTATCGCGTTCCCTCGCAGCAATGGTGTGCGGTTAGAGCTGTGGTGGTTGTTGGACCTTCTGTGTACAATTGCCTACCTCAGTGGTGAATGCAGACATTGGTGTGCTTTGTGTTGGTAGAATTTACGTATTTTTTAAGAAAAAAGACCAAACAGCATCCATTTCTGTGATGACAGAAACAAAGCCAAGTTATGTGATGCTATGCAAGGGAATAGCAAATGAGAAATGCAACTCCATACTGAAGTTATGATACCTCCGCTGTGAACCCAGCGTATTAACAAAATACATTGTGAACTTCTGATTCAAATGTATAGAAAACATGAAGTAAACTTCATAGGATTTAAATACTGTGATTGGCAGACAGTTTTAGAGGAAGGCTATAGTAAAATGTGTAAGTTAAGCTATGGGTCATCTCCCATCAGGCTGTTTGCAGTGTGATGAACGGTCAGAGTTTGAAATGTAATAAATCAGCTTTACTTGATTTACTTGAAATAATTGGCTCAGATGCTATGAACGGTAGCAGTCTGATTTGGGACTGTCTAAAATGAAGATTAAGATGCAGATCTCACATACATAAAAGGGTTTTGTGGGGTTCTGCCGTGTCTGATTCAACACTACATTGAACTTACTAAGTGCAGATTTTTGGAAGGCTTTAAATCTTTTTTTAAAGCATGCTTTCTTTGGATTTCTTTTCTTATCTTGCTATCCTAGTTAAACCTCCTAGAGTTTAATCCTAAGGGGATCAAAATGATAATCAGCAATTTCCTGGAATATCAACTCATGAAAGTGTTCAATTTTAAGAAACACAGAAGGGCATCCACTTTCCGTTTAATGGGTATCTGCTCATGAAAGTCTTTCACTAAACTTCTGGAAGCCAATAAATAACAAAAAGAAAGTATTTCTGTGAGCAGAAGAGGTGGTGAAGCCTCATATCCTGTGGGTTTGAGATATTTCTGGAAATATCCCCAGTCCTTCCCAGCCCTTCTCCCTGCAACTGAGTCCGCCCAAAGGGCAGGGCGAGCTGAGGGTGACACGGATGCTGGTGGCCAGGTGGGTGAGCTGTGGTGATGGGCTGGTTAGCTGCTCTGCCCTCATGAAGGTCTTAATTTATATCTTTTCTGCAGTTACCCTACTGGTTATGGAGCTTGAGGGAGCTTCAGCATCTCTGGGAAGTCTTCTCCCTCTGTCAAGTTTGCTGGGAGCCGACTGACAGATTCAAACGTTATGAGAGGGACTGGCAATGCAATTGCACTGCATTTCCATATGAAATCAGGAAACAGAACACTCAGGACTGTTCATTTTAATTGTGCGTTCACTGGCATGGTCAGTACTCAAAAGCCACGTTAAAATAGATGTTGCCAGACGCTACAGTTTATCCCCAGCAAGCTGCTCAGATCTAATTATAAGTTTTTGAATGTCTCCCAGATGATTTTATTTTCAGATGTAGCTCACCAAAACTGTTTCTTCAGAATCAAGCCATCAACCTACCTTGAGAAAGTCTTTTTTCTGTACTGTTTCATTATGCAAGATTGATAAATAAGAAAAAGTTGGCCCCACCTGTGAAACACAATGTGTCTTCAAAAATACCAGAGAGCAAAAATATCAGAAGCATCAGAGAGAATCTGTGACAAACAGGCCTCTAGGAAAGTCTCTCTGTTTTCCGTAAATTTACTTTGTCTAAGTGTTTGCAATTAATGCTATAGTTTTAAATCTTTATTTGGGTTCATGGAAAAGGAGAATAAAACATTTGAGAAGAAGTTGTTATCAGGGAAGCAAATTCATGATACTTTTTGGTCTAAAAAAAAAAAGGGGTCACTGGAGTCAAATTGTGCTGAAGTAAGGCAAGCGAGTAGAAGCCAGGGATAAGCCTGACCCCTTAACATTTCAGTGTTTGAAATGTCATTAAAGGTTTGTCATACTTAAATATTAAGTTGGACTTTACTACTTGCAGATTGCATCATGAGCTGTTACATCTTTGCCATTTTTCAGGTTCCTGTATTCTCTGGTCCCCCACTGATGCAGCTGGGGACCAGCCCCCTCCTCCTGCTCCTCTGCAGCTCTAGGGCTGTGTTGCCATCAGCTGAACCTTTTTGCTGTGTGAGTGAAGCCTGCAGCTTTCCATACATATACTGCTATACCCCATGCATACCGGTGGACACCTCATGGTGGGATTCTCCCAGACCCTGGCATCTACCGTAAACTAATGATCTGGACCCTCCAACAACAGCACGGATGCCTTCTTTACAGTTTCTTTTTCCACGGTAAAATCGGTGGGAGTCTTATGCCATTGGCTGTAGAGGAAACTCCAGTGATGTGCTGAGACAAGGTGCTCACCATTTAGTTAAGATGGCAAAAGTTAGGTAAGATGGATCTCCCCTTTGGTGTCTGTTTTGCAAGAAGAGATACTGGATAGATAACAGATAGAACAAGTTTTCAGGTTGCCCTACTTTTAGCAGAGAGTGTTTTAGAATCCTGTTTGTTGCTAAGCTTGAGAAATCCCTGTTTGGAGGAGAAGAGTGTTTAAAGTTTTAATGTGGCTTCATGTGGCTAGTGCCAGAAAATAGGCTGCTAAATAACTGTGCAACTCCTCGAGTGTCCCCTTCTGTTGAAACACACAGGTTTTGAATAAAAGAAAGTCTCTAAATAACAGGTGGTGCTCAAAAGACATAGAGCGTGTCAAAGCTTTATTTACAAAGTTGAACATAAGTGATACACAGAACACAATATGACACAATACGGTGTTGCTGCAGTTTAAGACTGGTTAACATATGCATTGCAAATCTATGGTTTTACTTTGCTGTCAAGTTTTGGTTCAGTCTGAGACTGTGGGCCATTTGGGAGCTTTACCGGTTTAAAATCAGGAGTTCAGTGCATGCTTTGGAAGCACCAGCTTTAGAATGTTGCCTTTTTTGGATCCTGTTGACAAGTTTGGGATTCTTCTGTGTCGTAATTGATTAATGACATTACCAGCTTGCAGGGAAAAGGTGGTTCACACAGTCAAAGCAGTAGATTCTCTTGCCCTGTTCAAAGTCCAGAGTTACTCCCTCATTGCCATTTCCTCGGTTGCACAATCTCGGAGTTTCAATGAAGAAGAAAACGTGAGTTTGGTGTTGCGTTGAGAAGATTTATCAGTTACTCCAGGTTTATACCCCTACAATTGGGAGCAAAATTTGACTCTTACGCTAAGCTATCTCAAAAAATGAAAAATTGGTTCTAAAAGTCCTTAGAAGAAAGCGCCTGTTTACTTCACAGTATCAGCTGCGTAATTAAACTTGAACTTTACTCCTTTCAGATTTATATACTGCGTACAGAGCCGCTGAAATGTCAGTTTGCTGACGCTCCTGGGAAATACTGTTTTTCATATTGACGCACATGATCAATTACATGCAAAGGAAAAATAAAGAAGGATCCCCTAAACTTATTTCCTGCAACTTAGGAAATTTTGCTATATAACCTCCAACGCCGCCAGTTCTTCATGTGGTATCTTAGGTTGACGTTTGGCCTGGACCATGAGGTGGCTCAAAAGGAGCTGGAAAGCCTCAGTAGAAGAGAAGGTAAGGCCCAGCCTGAGGGCAGAGACCTTCCCCAGTGGCTCTGTGCCCCGTGCTGAGCAGCAGGCATGGCAGCACGAGCGGCCTGGCATCCCCGAGGGGGATTGGGAGATCTGGGATGGGAATAAGAACCAGTTCCCGAGGCAAGGTGGTGTTTGGTTGCATGCTGACGCTGGCAGGAGCTCACGACAAAGGTGGTGAACTGGAGTTCAAGACACATCATCCTGTTATGGTTGTTTAACAGAGGGAAGTAATGGGAGAGCATGACGATTTGGCCATATGGCCACGAGTGAACTTTCAGATGATTCAATTTCGGCTGGTCGTACCAGTCATTTAGCTGCTCCTTTGGGTTGACATTTGCACTTGTGATATGCACTGATTAGCACAAATTGCACTTCAGAACTGATAAGATTTTACAAGTCTTGCAAATGTTGTATGATTCATCTCTGCTGCTTCCAGTCCTGCAAGGATGCTGGAGGTGAGGAGAAAGTTTTACTGTGGAATAAAGAATCTCTCTTTCCTCTGTTATCCCTGCCCGATGCATGGGCTGTGAGTTAAGGATATGCAGAGCACGGCTGCCCCTTCCCTCCCCTTCATAGCATCTAATTTGCAGCTGCATCTGGCCACGTCTGTGTTGTTCAGTAGGTTATTTTCTTGATTTGTATGCAGGAACTTTTGCAAATGCTGGTTGCTTCTTGTATACGTGAGTTACAAGTTACAGCTGATAAAAAGTCATCAGAAAACACGTGAGGTCATACAGATTTGAACTTCTCCAATGCTTTATGATGACCTTTACAACCCATAACTTGCTCGGTCGGAAACCTTAAAAAGACTTTGACCAAATCATAGCTCCACCTGTAATTTATAGGACTATAATCTTTTACTGTGGGCGCAACTGCAGTGAAAGCACTTGTGATGCCAGTGCTCAGTCTTTCCGAACGCACGTGTTTTCCATTTTCTGTGCCGCTGGGCTGCAGTCATGAGAGGCAGTGGTCACCGAGGGCAAGGCTGGTGGAAGGGCCTGGGCAAGCGCTGGGGAAGGGCTTTTGGATGTCACCCCAGCTGGGTGGTTCTGCCAGGAGGATGGGGAAGGTCAGGTCTGTAAAATGGCTTTCGCACTACCTGAGTCTTGCTTTGAACGGAGGCAGGGGAATGGGTTGGGTGTTAGGAAAGCAAGTGAGCTGTTTGAAGCTCTCTGCAGGGAGATAAAGGCCTCCTTTTTTCTGTAGCTGTAGCACCGTCGGGGTCAGATAAAGGGCAGGAGTCACCCTGTATTAGTGCAAAACAGAAAATGGAGAATGTGGGGGAAAAAGCCTTGTTCTTTGGTCTATGCCTCTTCCTCCTGGGCAGGATCTGTGGTGTCCAGAATCTATTTCAAGGGCACTTTGGCTTAGCCGTGGCATGGGCAAAAGCTGATCAATGCAGGCAGCCCCTTGCTGCTTGCCAGTGTACTGCAGTGTTACCGGAGGACTCGAGACTGGGGTTCCTGGTGGTTTTACAGCTTGCATGGGGCTTGTTGGGGCCTTCGGTGCAGCACAAGAATAGGTCCTCAGGAAGGCTTCTGCCATTTGCTCATCCTGTGTGTTTCTGGGAGCTGCTCACATGGGGAAGAAGGTGGTGGGCATTCAAAAGCCAAGGAGAGTCAGGACCTAAGAAGTCCTCCAAGTCACAGTGGTGGGAGTCTGGATCTGTGTCAGTACTCTGAGGCATGCCAGGCTGTTGCTGGACCCTGCTGCTCGAAAGCGACCTGGGTGCCAGTGATAAGAGGGAGCAAAGTCTCTGAGGAGGCAGCAGGTAGGGCAGGGAAGAGCAGCTGAGCGGGGTGGGGGCAGACATGCCCAGGATTTGAGGAATGCTCCAGGCTCTTCTGGCAGTGAGGCAGCCTTTTTGACACCCAGATGGGAGACACCAGTGCATGCAATCCTGAATGAGCTTCCTGAGCTGCCCTACTTTGGGGTGGGTGGCTGAAAGCACCAGGGCCTTGCCTGTGCCAGAAAGTGGTGCTAGCATTATGTGGGATGCTTTTTCTGAATAACAAATCTGGAGGAAGAACAGGATAGTGGTCCTGAAGGGCATACAGACACTGCAAACCTGAGTGCTGGCAAGCCAAGGCTCTCTAGCCAGCCTTCAGCAGGTCCCTTGCCCACTCCAGCAGACCTTGCTGCCACTGGAGGTGTGTAGGCAGAGCTGCTCACAGGGAAAATGGGGACTTCTGGGGTATCTGTAATGCATGATGGGCCCATAGTCACAACACCTGTGTGGCAGATGGGCAGGTGCTTACTTCTGCTTTGCCTCTGTAGGCTTGGTGTAGCACTTGCAAGATCCCCAGCATGCACATTCAAAAGTACACTTGCTCTTCGTGACTAGTTTTTGCATTTTCCAGCTTGGCTGGGTGCAGCTGCATTTTGCAAAATGCAGTGGACACTTCATCCTGTGCCAAACACGAAGCAGAGAGCCCTCTGTGCACTTGGAAACTGTTCAGCAGCAAGAAGCTACAGAAAGCGATTGCTGCCCTTCCCAAACGTATCCTTTCTCTTCTTTTCATTCCAGTAACTGTTTATTCCTGCAGAGTGGTTTTCGTGAGCTTCATTACTACCCTGCTGCAGCACCAGCCTAATCTCTCCGAAAGGAGAGCAGCTGAGCAGGAGTGAGTCACCCTGGTTCCAGTAAGGAAGCCCCTTCAGGAAACCTCTCTAGCAATGATGTCCTGCGCAGCCCTGATCCTCTTTAACAGTGCTGACAGTGTGTAATACTGCCCCGGAAACCTACAGAGACTGCTTGTCAGGCATCGCCAGTGTCTCCAGTGCCCGGGCAGCTAATCTAGCAGCAGCAGCCAGATCTCGGGTAAGGAAGCCAAGGGAAAGGAGGTACCCTCTTGGCTGTAAATGACAAGGGACCAGAAGGTGCGTGCGGGGGAGTCATTTCAGGAGCACCAATGGCAACGTGGAATGCAGTCAGAAAAAAAAAAGAGACCGCCTCAGGGGATCTTAAAGTCAGCTGAAAAGCTGAGCTGCTAAAAACAATAGTGCTGCTGTAAGTGGCCTAGGGAGAGGGGAGGCTTCAAGGGCAGATTGCGCATGAGAACACGGTGAGACTGATGTGGACGCTGCCACAGAGGAGAGGGCTTTGAGCGATGTACTGAGCCTGTAATGGGAAGGGCTTGGTATCCCGCAAGCCTTTGGCCCCAGAATGCTACACATTTTTCAGGATGGAGAAAGGGAGAAAGTGCATTTGCCATTAATTTTTAAATTAATGTGTTCTGTAGTGTTATGTAGTGATATGTAGTTTGTACCGTATGGGCCATCTACAGCAGGGGGTGGGCCACTGGCAACCTTCCCACTGATGAGGCTGTCACAAGAGGAGCACAGAGGAAAGGAGTGGAAAATGTTTCTAAGGCACTGCTATAATGCCAGAAAAAATGAAACATTGCTGCGGGTACTGAGCATTTCCACTGATGCTACTAAATTATAGTTTCTTAGACCTGCATTTCAGTTTCTTTGGGCACAGGAAGATCATACAGCTTGTGCTTCAGTGGTGGCCAGGAGATAGCATCTTTGTGGTTCCTGCTGGATTCTGAGATGCAGCCCTCCAGGACGAG
Organism: Mesitornis unicolor; assembly: GCF_000695765.1. NCBI lineage: Eukaryota > Metazoa > Chordata > Aves > Mesitornithiformes > Mesitornithidae > Mesitornis > Mesitornis unicolor. The sequence continues at coordinate 78,122 of NW_010179615.1, read as the reverse complement.
GTAGGACATAGCTGCTGGGCCTATCTGGGACTCCATGCTGCTCCAGCCTATCTGCAGCCCAGCTTGTACGCAGCAGTCTGGATTTGGGCAGCCTGAGCTCCTTTGGGCTCGTGCTGTGAAAGCAGGATGCAGATGCTGAGATGAGCAGCTCCTATACTGCAGGGAGGGGTAAAACTGGTGTTCCTCCTTTCACCACCATAGGTTATGGGAGGGAGAAATACTCCATCCCCGTGCTCCTCTACCCTTCCAGACAGGAAAGTGCTAAAATCCTAAATGAGAGAAGAAGAAACAAAGAATTAAGCAATGCCTTTTGGATACTTTGAGGGAAGACAAAGGGCCATAGACATTCTGGCACCAAAGGGAAGAGTAAAAAGAAACTTGCTTCCAAGGTTTCAACCCTTAAGCACAGTGACGTAGAAAGAAGGAGATTCTGTTTACTGAGGAAGTCAGAAAGGAAATTAAAGAGTGGGGAAGGAAAAAGCAGCTCGCCAATGAAAGCTTGTCTTTTGGAGCAGGGCAAAGAGGTAGGTCTGTTCCCTGAGAGCTTGTCCTCCAGAAGGTGAAACCACCATCTGTGACTGCATTGCCTGTGGCCCTGGTGTGCTGCCATTTGTGGGACAGGCTTTGAGGAGGCCCGTGTGTATACTTGATCATCCCCCAGCACAGCCAGGCCTGGCTCCCTTCCCTCCCCTGGTGGGGTCAGGGCAGGATGCTTTTTGATTATGGGATCTGTTCATTCTTGAAGAGCTCAACTTCCTTGGAAAGTAAAAGATATGGTCAGAGAGTGAAAATCCTAAGACTTGGAAACTGGAAAATGTCCCGTGTGTTTTGTTCCTGCTGCTAGCGGGAGTATGGAGAAGCTGGTTGGGCCTATGGCATCGTTCTGGCTGTGGATCAGTACATCTCCCAGAGCTTCAGCCAAGCACAGCACACGTTAGTGCTGCCCCTGCAGCCCTCATCACCCTATCAGGCCTGAAAGAAATTCCTTCCATCAATTCACAAGGTCTTAGAGCAACCTCCCCACACTGCTGAGCCTGCTGGTGGCTTTGGACGGTGTATCCAACAAGCTGACAGCAGGGTAGCCGCAGCGATGCTATCCCCAAGGAGCTGCAAATCCTGACTTAACCACGCAGGCTGACACTTCAGCTCCTTTGCATCAGCAGTGAGCTGGAGATTGCTGCAGGGTATGGAGCAGAATTGGGAAGGGAGAAACAGCAGCAGCAGTGGCTGGAGTGCTGCCTAAAGTTACGTGGCCTGCCTTGAGGAGCCGAGCCAGGGGCGCCAGGAGCTGCCCAGCTGCAGCAGGGTGCCTTCTGCTGCCTACTCCATGGCCACAACCTGCAGGGAGAGGAAGGGAGGCAGACAGGTAGGTGCCGTGACTCTCTCTGTTTATCCTGACCCTCTCCCAAGTGCTTGCTGTGGTTACCTTCCTTCCTCTGCCCTGCAGGGGATGCTTTGTTATTTTACTTTGAAAATGTCACTGTCCTTGTATTCAGAATAGCAGCTAAAGCCAAGGATGCAACAATAATGACAGGGCAGAAGGACTCCTAAGGTGTCTGTGAGTGGCAATGGGAGTATTTTTCCATTGCTTGCCCTTTTCACTACTTTCCGCAAAGATAGGCACCTTCCTCTGTTCTGCACTCTTTCCTCTCCTGGGGATTAAGCACTAGAAAATGCGTATGGGCCTTTGCATTGAAAAAGGCCGAAAACCGTTGTAGCGGCTGGGATGGAGCTGTTGTCAGCAGTACTATACCTGATGCTTGTGAGATTTGGACTACTGTGCATGCAGAAATCACCTTCAGTATCATGCAGGTAATGCTGTCTACTGCAGGCCTTCAAGTGCCTGTGCCATGGTGGGAGAGGATGAGGACAACATCAGCAGCAATGAAGTGTTAGAGAAGTAACACCTATTGTGTATTGTTTCACAGAATTTCTCACAAGGCCAGAACTAATTTGCAGTTGAGCAGCAGAGGAGCTGTCTGCAGGCAGCTGGCTGGAGTCAGGGGTGACTCAGCTCCCTAAGCATGTGTTCCTTCACAGCCAGTCATTTCCCACCTCCTGCTTGACTTTTCTATCTTACAAAAATATTTGAAGAACTAACTGAAAGTATGCGCTGAACAGTATGGTACAGGGTATGGATTTCCACGAATATCCTGGGTTTTCTCTTGGGAAAAGCAATGTGGAAAGTGTGAAAAAAAAGTTGGATTACGTTTTATTCTTTCTCTCTTTATTTCCCTTTGTGAGGTAAGATGATATGGAGCAAAAGCAACAGCACAAAAGGACAGAAATGGGAGTTTGCCACTAGAGAACTGAAGCAAACTGTGACCTCAGCACTGATGATGTCTTTTTTCAGATGAGAAGCACTGAAAGGCATTCCCAAGCCATTAAAAATGCTCTGCTGCTTACCTATCATGTATACAGAGTCAATGCCTTGTGTGAGCACTGCTAAGCAAACACCCGCTTGCATTCCTGAAGCAGCAATGTTTCTGCATTTACCCGTGTATGCCTGGAGTGTATCTCATGGCTCTTTGGGCTGAGATGCTCTAGAGCTCCTTCACAAGCAGTTAAAAGCAAACTTGTCTGCCCTTCCAGGAGAAGATCAGGGAAAGCAGTGGGAGATGCTGAACACTTCATTGGTTTCTTTCCACACCTTCTCCATGCATACTGGCAGCTTGGGACATAACCTGTGCCCTTGGCCATGGCAAGCTTCCCAAGCCAGAGTCCTTCTGTGTGGAAAGGCATTGGGGTAAGAACAAAACTTGTGTGACTGCAGAGAAGACAGTTACTGATCTCAAAGCCACCTTGTGATGGCCAGTGTGACTTTTTCACAAGAATTGATTCCTTAGAGTTTTTTCATAGTAGGTAAAAATACATCCCTGTTCAATGAGTGGCAATGAGCTCCTTGCATCTGTAAGATACCCTCTTCCTGCAGGCTAGGAAGAATTTGAAGGCTTCCATAGTATATATACCAACATCTCAGTGGGGATGCTCCACTGATCTTTGCTCCACCAGAATTAATATTTACTTCATCTGTTTTGAGATGAATAAGAAATTCCAGCAGCTGCCATCTCAGAGGAGTACTGCAGAAGGGTACGGGTAAAATCCAGCCTTGTGTTGAACTCCTGGGATTGCCAGGCAAGGCATCTCTCTACTAATGATGACATTTTAAAAAACACTCTGAAGGTTTGATCTTGGTCCCATTAGGCATTTTGCCATAGATCTTAATGGCTCTGTGGCTGATCTCTTAATCTCTAATGCACCTGTGCAAACTTGACAGTTTATTGCAATTTCATGCTTTTTGGAAATCGTCTCGCACTAATGCCATCAGAGAGAGCAATTTTTAAGGTCATTAGCTCAGGACATAGCAAATAAATAGTGAGAGAAAACAATCTGTAAATGTCATATTTGTTTAACTCACTAAGTAGCTCCTGAAGAGCAGTTATCCTTATGTCCAGAGTCAGCATGAAAATTACATTCTGTGGCTTGAAAATGTGGATCTGTCAGAAGTGAGAAGAGTATAACATGGTTCTTTATCTTCTCTGCTCTGTTCCCTGTCTCCTCATTGTTCCCCATGCACGCATCTGTTTGACCAATATCTTTAAATCCTTGGACTACAAACTGGGACTCAAGTCATAACTAAAGAACTCCAGGTTCTGCTGCTGAGCCTTGATAACAATTTTTTTTTCTCTGAGGATAAAGAATACTTTTTAGCTGCTATTCCCAGTAAAAGGAATTGGGGTGAGTGGTAAGAGTTATCCCTTCTCCACATCAGAAAAGACACAGACCCACTAACGTAACCTGATGTAAAGGCTCTCCAAACCAAAAAAGGCAGAAACAGATGAAACCTTTATCACTTGAAACAGGTCTGTTCTGTCAATAACTACACTTAAAACTGCCTTCCAATTCTGCTAGTGTTTTGCTCGCAGAGACAAGCCTCAACCCATGGCCACAGATGGGCGTTAGGATGGGAAAGTCTGTGGGACAACACAGAGATATTCCCTCTGCTAGGGATTGGACTGGGGGAACAAGAGGAAAGTGGGCAAGAGGACTGTAATCCCCCAGTCCTCCTGTGTTCCCTTGCTCTGCATTGCGGGGTGCATTTGCCAGGTGGTGTGGTGGGGTGAGGCCACCCAAGCCCAACCCCTGCTGGAGCATCAGCATCTGTCCGCCTCTTTGCCCAAGTATTTTGTGGTCACCGATACATTTTAACTTGGCCTAGAAAATGAGTTCCCTTTAGGTGGTCTTCCTCTCTAAAGAGGGTCTCTGAAGGTCAGAATAGCAATGTCACCACAGCTCCAGTGCACGGCGTGGTTTTGCCAGTAAAACCTTCTCCTGTGGCCCATGTTGGTCCATCCCAACAGAGTATGACGTCCCCTCCGTGAAAGCAGCTGGGCGCACTGGCACACTCTGTAGTGTAGATGGTCTTAGACAAGACCTCTTCTGCCTTTCCCCGTGTTAAGATTCCCTAAATAAGAGGCTTTGTCCTCCTCTATCACCACCTACCCTTCCTCTCCCCCAGTCTCAGCACGGGCTGCACTCTCCAGCACCACCAGAGCATCTGCCCCTGGGGCAGCACAGATTCACTGTTTCAAAAGAAACCCTGACTTCTTTCTGGGTATTTTTTTTTTGAAGACTTGAGGGAAGTCACTTACAATCGCTTTCCCATTGGTGAAACTATAAATGAGGGACCAAACCCTCAACTCCTGAGATGGATATTTAGTGAATATTCACCCTGCCCTACTACAGGCATCTCTGCTGATAGATTTGTCAGCTTTCCCAAGACTGACCGTAGCCTCCAGCGAGTCACTCAAAGCACCCAAGTGTTTCTTGGTTTATGCTGAGTACACAGGCAGCTGGACCTCCTATGGCAGCAGGTGGATTAAGTAAGCTTGGAGTCCAAGATAAATGGGGTGAAAGACACATCTCTTTATGTGCTGCCGGAACACCAGGCTATTAGCAAGCCCAGATAAGCTTCAGTAATGGATAATTATTGCAAGGCATTGTGTCACACTTGCGTTAAGCATGACAAGAATTTCCCCAGTGTAAGAAGATGTCAGCGTTTGCTGAAAGTATGTGTATTTTTTTCCTTGCTTAAAATATTTGTTGTTCATTATAGAGAAAGCTAACACTATAAATTTACATTTTACAATGTAAATGTTAGTCCCCTAGCTAGATTTTCTTTTTGGCCAGGTTTCTTTAAATATTAGCAGCATGTTTAACGGTTGCTTCATTCATTACGGTTTTACACATTCCTTTAATTACTCTTGTAACTCAGCAGGGTGGTAGAGGCTTGAAGTGGAGTTTTGCTCCTGTTATGATGACGTCTGTTTGCTTTTAGCAAGCCCAATGACTCAGTTTCAATTGATTTGTACATCCACAGCTTCAGCCATGCTAGAGTGTAGATGCAATTTCAAATAAAGAGAGACAATTTAAAGTGAATATAGAAATGCTATCAGTTTTGTCATGCTAGAGGACTTGGTGTCTTTGAAAATTCAGCTTCTGTAAAGGGCTTAAAGTTTTGTCCAGTGCAAATGTGAAATGCCAGGATTTGCTGTCCAAGGGGCAGGTGCAAGATGTTGAAATCTTCTGGATGCTTAATGACCTGACACTCTGCCATAACTCACATCAGCAGTAATCCAGACATTCCCTCCCAAAACATGCAATCGATCAGCACTAAAGAAACAGCAGGAACTGCGTCTTCGGCAGGCAGGTAGTTTCTGCTGTGGTGGGGACTGTGCAAAGACAGCAGCAGCCATATCGGGCAAAATCACAACCCATATACCAGAATCTCCAGCAGGAGACACCACCAGATGCTCTCAAGGAAGATGCTGAAAGTGTGGGGAATAGGTACATCTCTTAGGAGGATGAGGGGGACAAGACACTTCTTCCTGAGCCCTGTTATTTGCTCTGATCCATACTCTGAAGCATGAGCTGGATCCTTGGCCTTTGCCATATGTTCCTTGGCCACCACCTTGTGCTCTGGCAGGAGAAGGCACCGCGGTATCTCTGCTGCCCCATAACACCCTCTACCATCGTGCCCAATGTGAGGAGTCAGCCTGAACCATGGTCTGTGCTGCATTGCCCTCAGCAGGGCCTTACAGTGTCCTGCTGGGAGGCACACACTTCCTGCCCAGGTCCTCCTCCATCACACCACGGGATGACCTGGTGGTGGAGCAGCTCTCTCTCCTTTGGGGGTACTGTAGATGCTAAGGAAGCTTGTGTGGATCCAGGAGCAGGTTGGACAAGTCTGTGGAGGAAAATCCACTGAGTGTCACCAGAAGGGTTGTTGACACTGCAGATGGCTTAGGAAGTCCCTGAAACACAAGTGGTTGCAAGGCATTCAGAACAGCCATCATATACAGTTGCCCTGTTCATGGAGAGTCATGTGTTTGGCAACACTGCTGGCTTCAGTGGTGGATGCTCTCAGCTCCTTCATCTCTGCCTCACACTGGGGCTCACCTGCCTGCTGTGGTGCTGCCCACCTGCTTTTGGCCAGTGCTGTCAAGTATTGTCAAGGATTTGGGACACCTGAGCTGCATCAAAATCCAAGGATTCTTTGCTGTGGGTTTTTAAAAATTATTTTTCTGCTGGATCCATTCCCCGAGGCAGTTCAAACCCCGGCCCCACAGACAGTGGTGCTAGGCAGTGTGAGGGGATGGATGACACAGGGGACAAGGAGGGAAGGCAATGTTAATTGCCTGAGCCCCTGTTGCTACCGATGGCTTTGTATTGTGAAACCACAGCCTGTTAGTCCTGGTGTTACTATGTCCACAGGAACCTTTGCAACTGAAACCCCAGCTAATGGCAACAGCTCTCTGGAAAAGTTAGGAGAAGTGCGCTAATTTGCAGCAGCAAGAAGTAATTTTAGAGCATATCCCATGGCTCCAAATACTCCACATCAATCCTACCTGGCCTGTGAACACATACTGTGCTGTGGCAATGACTTCTGCAGGCTGCTGGAGCTGTGCTATGGTCTTTGTAGTCATACAGGTACAGAACTGAAAAAAAATAAATTTCTCACAGTTCACATTAATAAAGTTAACAAAGCTCTCCCCAGCATATCCACTGGCATTTTTCCAGATTTGAATTCAAGGTTTTTAAAGTCCTGGTTTGTTTTTGGTTTGTTTGGTTTTTTTAAAAAAATTATTATTTCTCTGTTAGGAAAAAAAAAGTAATACATAATTACATATGTATATGCATGTGTATGTATATATATACATGTAACTGCTGAGAAGAATAATTCCTGCAATCGTAACAATTTTAAGCAAGAAAAGGTTCTGTGAAAAGCAGAGAACACATCAGTCAAAGAAATGCTGGTATAAAATAATTGTGGCAGATTCCCCTGTGTGCTCTGATTGCTGTGCAGGAATTCGGTGTAGACATAAACCCAGCTTATAGATGGCAGCTTATGGCTCAGAGCAGAGGCTCTGAGCATGTAGTTGGATCAGTAAATTTGTCCCTATATTAAGCAGAGGTTTTTCAAATGCAGAGTGCAGCCCCCTGCTGCTTGTGAAGCCTCCCTATGTGTCCTGTGAAAGCTGCAGCAATCAATACACAACACATGACAGCAATCATATATTGATTGTGTATCTTGTCTGTTGTATATTGCATATATTGTCTATTGTATATCTCCCCTTTTGCAGCTTGACATCTCAGAATTCATTGACCCTTTGCGACAAAATTTCCCTTTGGAAGTGGAGCAGCTTTCTGCGTCTCCAAAATCACCAGTCACTTTGGAAACCTGAGAAATAGTGCAATTCAGAAAACACAAATGTAGGTCTGAGGTACTTTTTAAACCTGAAAACCCCAAACCAAGCAGCCACTTGCTGGCTTGCCTTAAAGGCGATGGGCTCAGCGTAGGGGGGACAGGGTGGGACTTCATTCCTGGCGGTACATTCCTCGCAGAATTATGGGCCTAAGGCAGAGACCTAATTTTCTCCAGATGACTCTCAGGAAATACCCTCCCCATCAGCTATTATTGCCTAAATAATAGGGAGGGAAGTGCAACAGACTTGAGCAATATCTGAGGTACTCCATAGGGCACATCCCAAATCGGGTGTAGGGCAAGGCTGCTAAGACAACTGATTATAATGTCACTCAGTGGGCGTATACGGTTCCCTTTTTGCCCCAGCGTTATGAGGTCATGTGGAAAAATACAGATACTTGTTTAGAAATAGGTAAGTTGTTGAAAAGAAACATTACAAAATCTCTTCCTAAGCACAGGCCCGTCCTGTCATCATTCCTGCATAGATTTAACTTCAATAATGGGGCCTCTAGGTAGGAAAACATGTGTACAAATGTTTGCAGGATTAGAATCTGAAATGTTAAGTTTCCAGAAAGTCCAGTCCAGGAAGGGAAAAGCCTGTCGAGGGAGAGGTCTGTTGGGATTTGATTTATGAACAGGACATCCTGCTTAGTTCCGAGATCTTGCAGATACGATTCTAGCGAGGCCGCTGCGTTATTGTGATGGCAAAGAAAAGGAGCTCACCCGCTCCCTTTTCTGCCAAAGGCACTCAAACCTGTCTGGGGATTGTATCAGTGCTAAACATTTGGCATTCTTTATCACATTTCATCACCACTGTTTACTAAGCGATGTTAAAAATGCACGGCATGCTCCATGCAAGCAGACTGATATGTCTGTCATTAATTAGCGAGTTGCACGCTGTCATTTCTGCAATTAAGGTCCGGGTTGATTGATTCAATGACCTAGCCACAGAAGAGGACTGGCCAGAAAGCTGTGGCAAAAGGCAGAGGAGAGGCAGAGCTCTCAGGCAGATGTGAGGAGAGGTAGAGCTCTTGGGAGGATGTTTCCCAGTTCTTCTGGATCACTGCAGCTGCATTGACATTTTCCACAGGCTGTGGCATGGGTCTAGCTCAGCACTCGGGTTTCCTTTGTGTGGGAACCAGGGTGCAACGAGGATGAGAGAAAGGACATTTCACTCCCGTATCATTCTCTAGTGGGAGGTAAGAGACATCTGAGACACACTCTGGGGCAGTGATGTTGACACATCTGTTACTCGAGTGAGTCGATCACAGCGAAGAGGCTTTCGGAAGCTGCTTTGTTCTTGCTGCCTTGGCTGCTGGTGCTCAGCCCATGCCACTGAAGGGCTTGCTGCCAGCGGCTGCCCAAAACTCTCCCCTGATTTTAGCTGGAGTTGCAGTACTTCAGCACCTCAAGCTACTTCTCTGCTGCTTGACTGAATGGTGCCAGGGCACATTCCCAGACATTAAGACTGAGTCATCTACACTGTTAAGCTGTTAGGATGGCCAAAGCACATCTGTCGTCCTTCAGATATTTCCTAGGCATGGCCTGGAAGCAGGTAGGACCTGGAGACCATTCTCTGTGGACATTTGAGATGAGACTGCCTTGATAAGATGAGACTGGCAGATAAGAAAGTTCAATAGTCTGCAAGTGGAGTATCTCATGCTGGCTGGCCTTAGTGCCAGAGGACAGACCTGGGCATGTCACTGTTATGGACACTGTTATGGCCTAGGTGTCTTCAGCTGCCTGTCCTTAGGATAGAAGGCTCTTTCATTTCTGGGGGGATTACAAAGGATGGCATAGTGCTTTAAAGGTCAGTGCTGGAGCTGGCTGTTCAACTAAATAGAATACAGCATAGTTTGGTGGGAGCTGGTAAGGAAGGAGGTTGGTAAACTCACTTGTCTGGCTGCTTCCTCATGTGTGAAGGAAGGAAGTGTCCGAATTAGAAATGGTAAGCTGTGTTTACCTGTGTTTCCTTCTGACCACACCACTGACAAAGCTAACTTTTAACCTTGTTTTATTCCTGGCATGTTACTTAGTCACCTCATTCCTTTACGTGGCCCCATGTCTCCACTAACTAGTGCTGAATCTCGTAGTTTGTTGGACATTGCAGAAAATCTCAAGCCCACCCTGTTGTGTGCCTATTATCAGGAGGAGTAATTCGTCCAGCTGCGGATTAACCAAGGAGTCCTTCAGGTAGAGTTTCCTCCCTGCCTCATTCATTCCTTTGTCACTGGTTGATTCCTTGCAGTTCATCTTTTGCCATTTTATTGGGAGTTGTGGCACTTCACTTTTACCTCCAAAGGGAAACAGAACCAGAAACCCCAGGCAGATGACTCGCAGCCGCCTCGTGGAGCTGTCTGCATCTTCCAGTTGCTGATGTCCAGTTAGCTGCGTCAGCTCCAGAATGAAGCAGCTCTGGGTGGGTCTGGCTAAGCCAAAGCTTTCACTTGGAAATCCCCCCATTTCTAACCTCATCAGTAGCCCCGAAGGTATGCAGGGGCTAAAATTAAAACAGTCTGACCCCAGGAATGGGACGGGTGATATGACAGCTGCGTGGCCTTTGAATCGGTTGTTAATCTAACAAAGTGTGATTTAACTCTGCCAGTCACATGTATACACCACAGCTGCAGAAGTGCCTATTGGAGATGTGATCAGAGAGCTGATCCCTGCTCCTCCTCATTCTCAAGGGCTGCCTCCAGCACGGGCACAGCCTCAGCTGCAAGGCCATGCACCCTGGAGGTGGCAAATATGGGTTTAGAGCACTTTGTCCCAGGTGAAAGAACACTGAGGCCATGTGACACAAGCTGTTTAAGAGGAATAATGTTTCTTGGCCAGACTGGAGGGGTGTGAAAAATTCAAGCTGGTGTGTTGCACTGCTCTGTGCCTACATAGCTCTTGACTCTTCCTGATGATTTTGGTCAGTTGTCGTATCTCCTTGCCCTTCCCAGTTCTCCAGAGCCATGGCCCCTGGTGTGGCCCACTTCTGTGAGTCTGTGCTCATGCACACCTTCTTTTTCTGGGATGCTCCCCTGACTTGGGTAATTCCTTGCTGCCAGCCTCCTCTGCAGCCACCAGCTTGGCTTGTCAGCACTGAGCAGAGTCCCAGCACCCAGCACACTCTGCTGCCATGTGGCTTCATCGTACCCAAACTCTGGAACAGTTTGCCCTGAGAAAGTGAATGCAGGCACAGGCGTGCAATCCACCTTTGCTTTTTAAGCTGTGAATGGAGTTTCACACAGTGAAGTGGGATGGGGCAGGTGCTACTGGGGGAGTGCACATAAAGAACCTCCTTCTTTCCCCAAAAGCTGATGCATTGGACAGAAGGTGGATGAGAAGACAAGCCATGATGTCAGCATCGGAGACAGGCAATTGAGTCACAGAGGGCTCATCTGTATTCCCTAATCTGATGTGGGGAGTCCATAGCAAATTTAAACACCAACTCAGACTTCCTGTGTATGGGACCCAGCCGCATAAAAGCAGTTTCTGTAATGATGGATGAGGAGCAACACCAGCACGTGTGTGGGTGGCTCTATCTGGAATGGGGCGGTGAGGCTGGATCTGGCCCCACGCATTAGGGTATCCTGGAGGAGCACAAGTGAGAGCTGGTGCAGGCTGGGTGGGAGGCAGCGGGCACTGGGAGGGATGCATGTGACTGGTGACAAGCAGAGGAGCTGCCCCCTTTTTGCTCACAAGCGATTTCAAGGTGACTTTGAAGCGGTCTGCAAGATTTTGAGCGGTTTTTGCCAGCTTCTGAGGGGAAACTAAGCGTCTGCCAGCGGAGACTCCAGAAGTGAAATAACGTTCCCGATAGAAAGCCTCATGAGACAGAGGCTCTGCGGGTGTAAATCAGCGCCGTTCCCTTGGTCCCATTTAGAGCTACGCTGGCTTACAGCCCGTGCTCCCAGCCGTCCTCTCAGGCGGTAAGAAGCGCTGGAACAAATTCAGGTGTAATTGCTTCTCACAGAAATAAAAACTGCCAGGAAAGGCAGCTCTCTTAGTGAGGATAAATCTGAGTCTCATTGTTTTTCTTTCCTCGAAGGAAAGCAGAGTTCTGATGCAAAGGCAGAAA
>NW_010179615.1:0-66257 GCF_000695765.1 Mesitornis unicolor | reverse complement strand
CGTAAAACAAGCAAACGGGGTGGAACGGTTTGCCATCTCATGGCCTTTTTTTCCTACATCCTTCTGGCACATAGCAGCAAGCAAAATGGACTTGAAGAAAACCTGGGGAAATGGCTGCATGAACTGCCTCTTAAAGAGCCAGCACTAGTTTTCGTCGTCATTATGTTGGTTTTTTTCACCAGTGCTGCTCCATTGATTTTCACTGCAGTGACACAGCTGTAAAACAGGCTTAATGTAGTGAAGAATCAGACCTTACGTATCTAAATTTGTTTTTCAGAACTGTGCTTTTCTTACAGGGAAAAAGAAGTGCCTCGAGTTTAAAGGTAAGCTCCAAATCCTTACCACACCGTGAAGATTTGTGGATATAAATCCCATTTAGCTTGCTTTATAAAGCCCTGCAGTACTCCACAGCAGCAGGATTTAACCTTGGGATGTTCACTTTCTGTAATGTGATTAATGAGCCTTTCCCCATGCATAGCAGATATCTAAGCAATTTTCTGTGTATGGAAGTGGAGCAATTGTCCAGCTTTACGCAAATGAGGAGCTACTTCAGTGTTTGCCCTGTGAAGAGACTTCAGTTTCAATGGGCTTCAAGATTGCACTTTTGTGTTAAGTGGAGCTGTGATCTTTTTCCAATGAGTGTTGCTATGCAGGGCCAATTTGTGACGTCCATTATTCTAAAATAAGTAACTTCTGCACAGCAGAAATATGCTCCACTTGCACTGCTAATCTGTCTCTCACACAAAGGCGCGTTTGGAAGAAAAGTTATTTATTGCAAGTAATAAATGCAGGTTCTCAAAAGCATTTATAACTTAGTTTCCAGTCAGAGCACTCCAGTTTGAAATAATTTCCTTTCAATTTTCTGTATTTTCAGTCTCTTTCCTGGCTGTTTTAGACCATATATTGCATACTTAATTATTCTCCGAAGGACAATCTCAGCCACTGAAAATGGAGTATAGTTATCAAGATTCTTCATGCACGAATCAGTTCCTCAGATATCAGCTGTTTCCTGGCTGTTCAATAAGTATGTCATGTTGAAGTCTCCTGCCTCACCTGTGCAAACTGTTTTAGATATCATCTGTGTGGTTTATGAGCTCCTCTCAAGCATTGGTATAACAGTCCTTTGAATGTCCTCTGGTAGAAAATGGAAACTGTAGTTAACACTTACCTGGTTTGTCTGAAATCACAGAGGAGAGCCAGAGCATGGTGGGATTTGAAACCAGCTCATCTGTGTTTTTATACAGCATCTTTTCCTCTAGATAAGCTGCATCACTGTAAGAGCAGAGCAGTTGAAATTCCTCCCAAAAGGACCCAGAAACCTTAATTTCACTAGAAACCATGTGAGTTTCTAGCTATTGAGGACTCCACTTACTGAAGGAGTTTGTATGGCTTTTTTGAGACTGTTCTCAAGGAGGTAAAATGCAAATATATCAATATTTGTAAGGGTTCACAGGGTTAGTTTGGCATTTCTTTGAGGCTTTGACTATCAGGTACCATGAGACCAGAAAGAACAACTGAATAACTCGATGGCAGCAAAAAGAATGTGGTTTGCACTCGTGTTTTACTCCTGTGTGAGGCTGGCTAAGCAATCCTGACACTTTTCCCACCTCCAGCAGCAGCTGAATGTGGCTGTGCAGCTTTTGCAGTGGAAGAAGGCCTGACTCCATCCTTGTGCAAAGAGTTTTTCTGCTGGATCAGGTACAGCCACATCTGGTTCGATAATAATGAACAAATTTATAGCCATCAAAGTAGGGATGTGAATAATTAGCAAAACGGAAAAGAATGTTTATAGCAAATAATTCATCTGCTTAAAATCCCTACCTGTTCAGTGTGTTATATTTACTGGCGCCCTTACAGAGTGGGAGGAACTGCAAGTGTTCCTGACATGTCTCTGCCTTTGGAGGAAGGGAGAAGTTATGGTTCAGAGAGGGGTTAAACCACTGTTCCAAGGTAACACAAAATTTCTGTGGCAGTACTGGAAATATCCACATTTCCCTTTAATTTTCAAAATCCTTCCAGAATTTCATCCTTTCTGGCAGATTATGTTAGTCAAAAGAGGTTTCTCCTGTTCTCTGAAAGGCCTTCTGCTTGACAGCTCTGTCCTCTGAGGAAACATTTCTTCATAACAAGTTTGCCTTGTATCGGTTTGACTTGATTTTCACTTTTTCTTGTAGCTCACAGCAAAACTTGTACCCCAGTGTCACTAGTTTCCATGAACCTCCCTACAAAATGCAGGGCAAGCTGTCTTGGCTGCTCCACATGGGAGTGGAAAATGAAAGACACAGCTGCATTAGCCAGTCCCCTAGCAAGGTGTAAAACTTGTGTACGAACCTCATTCGGCAACCCAGTTCACCAAGGAACCCACACAAGCATCAGGAACCAGGCTGCATGCAGGGAGCTGTGCATAGCGGATTGTAGACTATGACTTTGCATGTGCAGCCATTTCTGAGGCATTGGTGGATGGCTGCTTCAATCCATTTTAACTATGAGACATGTTGCATGGCTGGCATTTGTTATCGCCAAGTTATACTTAATGCTTCTTATGGAGGCTGCTAAGTTCCTCTGGAAGACAGAGCTTTCTGGGGATCTCTCCCTCCTCAGCAGCCAGGCTGCTCTAATCACTGTTTAAAGGGAGAGTGTGAAAAGCTGTGAGCTAATCTGTAAAGTCAAGACTTGCTTCTCTTTCACTTCCCTCCTCGGGACACAGCTCCAATATGAAGCTGATATTTCTGTATGTGTAATGCCTGTGCCCTGGGGGAGGCACTCCTAAGTGAGTCAGGAATTTGTTGTGCGCCCAATTAGCACACTGCAGTGGTGCCTGCTCAGTCCTGCCACCCTCAATTTCCATCTATGCCACTGGGAAGAGAGAAGAAAGCTCTTCCCTTTGTGCTGTCACAACCAATACGCTGGCCAGACTGCCTGCATCCAAGATGACAGGGGATGCCACCCCTCTCCAGGGCTTCTGCCGTCTTCTGGGGTGCCAATCAGTGCCTGTACCGATGTGGACACCTGGGAATGACACAGAGGACAAACCTTACGGGGGTAACTGAAAAAGTAACACTTCCCGCATCATACTGTGGCCTCTGATTGTCCCAGGAGTGGTTTGAACCCAACAAGAGGAGACTCCACACTCCCCCATTAACATCTGCAGAGCTGTTGAATTCTCTCATGCTTACAAAGTTTGTAGATAGCTCACCAGAACATTTTTGGGCTTGTTCTGGAGGCTGGCAATCCAGCTACACTTCCAGTAAGCTTCAGTTCTTATTTTGGGATTGAGTAAGCAAGTATAAATGAGGGTTCAAGTTAGTTTACTGATCCATAAAAGAGGTGCTTTCTTTTTTACAGCTATGTATGTGTATGTGTGTGCATGCACACACATATATAAAGAAGAAATATGGGCTGTTCCCTTGGCCTCATCCCATGAAAAGAAGCATTCCCCTGGAAGCTGTAGCCATTCATGTCTCACAATCTGCCACCTGTCAAAGCAATTTGAGATTTACTAGTGACAACTGAGTGCTAACGTCTGCCATCCTTGCCCTGCAAATAGCCTATGCATACCAAGTCCTATGGCCCTTGCGTCAGCTCTCCTCCCCAAGATTAGATCAAACTCAACCAGTCACCCAGTGGCCATTTGGAGTGATTCACTCTTAAAAGTACATATCTTCAACACTCACTAAAACTTCAGGGGGAAAATGAGTCATTTCACATTATAGAAAGTCATATCTTGCCCTTGGTATTTCTGTGTATACATGAGTGATAATAATTTATTTTTAGACAAGTTTCTTCAGTATAAATGCTGCTTCCTTTGATAAAGGTTGTCGTGAGAGCCACATGCTAATATTCTGCTCATTGCACAAATGCTATAGGAGATCATTTATTTATTCACACGTTTGCAGCCATGCAGTCAAATGACAGGGAGCTATAGCAGTAGCTGATTGTTGGGAGCCAGCCTGCAGAGAGGGTCCCTGTTGCTAGGCTTGTCTGTCAAATGTACGTTCAACAATGCAGTTAAATGATCCCCTTTCTGGAATTTGCTTGCTTTTTGAATCACTTGTGTCTGCCTCCTAGACCATGTGGCAATGACTAGATTTAGGACTTGGAAAATCTTGGCTTTCCAGGGGGAGCCATTAGACAAGGAATTTGTCACGGTGTCCTGGAGGAGATCTTGGCACTGGCTAACGAAGAGCAAGCAAATGGATAAAGTAAAGCCTCGGGCCCTGTTAGGTCTTGTCACCAGCCCAACCAACCAAGCCATTCAATGTGTCAGTTGTGGGTGGATGTGGTTTTGGTCCAAGTGTACTGCTATGACTGTGCCACCCGCTGCGGATCTGCCTTGGGACCTGTGGCGGTTTTGAGACATGCCAACCCTGATATCGCGCCCAAGTACTTCAGCTGCTGTACCCGCTGGATAACAGCTTTACTTTTTTTGTACAAAACACAGCAGCACTCCTGCCTCGGGGTCTTCTGGCCTTGCCTCAGCCGGTGTCACCCATGGCAGGTCCATCCCATGCTGAGGCTGCGTGAGGCGGACAGCATGAGTCCCTCCACAGTTTCTGAAGGACTCTGGCTCTCCAGCAAGCACAAGCCTCCACCTCCTTCTGGAGGCATCTGTGGAGAAAGGCAGGGAATACCATCTGGCCCTAAGAGGCATTTCAGGACCTTGCCTGAAGAGAAGTGGGACAACTTTCTGCCACACTTAAATGTCTTTAGAAAAAGTCTCTAAAGTTTTGTATACATATGTGTGTAAATGTATATGTTTATATTATGTGCAAATTGGTATTTTAAAATCAAAATACATAGCTATGTGTCCCAGAGGGAAATTTGCAAATTGTTGAGATTTTGATGGCTGCCCCCCTGAACTGAAGATGACTTGGATATAATTCCTTACTGAAGCAACTTTCAGCCCAGTCATTAGCAATCCAAAATAACAGTGACCTTTCCATTGGCGACTGTGTGTGGTTCAGTAGACAGACACTGAATGCCTGAGGGTGCTCAGTGCCCCCCATGTCCTGGGTTTTGGGCTGTATCCCATGCAGAGGAGATGTGTGATATCCCTCAGCATGGAAGGAGGGAGCAGGAGGGGAAGCTGAGCAGCGCAGGCCATGTGTGTTACTTGCAGAGCCATTCCTATACCCTCTCGAGGCAGAGCAGTTGGTCAAGCTGCCTCATGTGCTGAGCTTGGCCTGTGCCTTTCTCATTTGAGTGTCCTGCCCTGTGGCATACATTTTGGGAGGGAAATCCCAAATGTCTTTGCCCTTCCCTATGGACATGTTTTTCCCTCCCCGCTCCTCTCCTGCCTCTCCTCTGGCCTCCAAGGCCAGAGTTCATCCCTGCTCTGGAGCCACTCTCTGATTCTTGTTCCTCAGCATGGGCATCCAAGAGGCAGCTTCTGATGCATCCAATAAAACCTGGTCCAAACTGTGACTCTCCCTCCGTCTCATTCTTCAACAGTTAAATGTAATTTTGGATATAAACTATCCAGTTTAAAGAGGTATCTGAGATATTTTACTATCATGCCGGCTCCTAAGTTAAATAAACACTATAAATCATGGAGCCAGCTTCAGCTCAGAGTGAACTTTCACATCAAGCTTTAGTTTGATGTTGAAATAAGGTGACATACTGATTTCAAGAGTACTGACTTATCCCCTATTGCTGTTTATGTAAAGAGAGTTCAGCTCATGGACTTCTCCCTGCATCATGGAGATGCTGCCAAATGTTACTCAAGGTGGTGTTTTCCTGCTCTGTCTTGCAGTGTATACCAAATGTTCAGAGGGAAAACACGTCTCAGGCAGCATCTGTGTAGGAACTGTTTGAGCACAGATGTTATATCATTTTGGTTCAGGGTGACAGAACATAATTATCAGAAAACATTTCTAAGTAACAGGCTCATTGTCTGCTCTATTTAAAATAGTTTCTGGCAAATGATCCTATTACAGGCAAAAGACCAGCCACCTTCTTGTGGCAGAATAGATCTGTGTAATGAATATGCATGGTAAGGATATAAGACTTGAGTGAGAGTCAAGTCTGCAAGATGTCTGTCTACTTACAGTGGCGCTTTCTTGCTACCTTACAGAGAACAGAAGGAAACCCAAGGGAAAAGACAGACTTTATATGATGGAAGATGAATGCCCCAGATGTGACATTCGGCAGATTGACCATTTTTACTGGAACAGCCAAACATATTCTCAGCAGGATTAGCAGAAGACGTAAGGCAAGTACTTTGCATGCCCCCATTAGGGCATATTTATGTTTTATGTGACTGGATGAGTGGTTCTCATCTCTCTCTGTAGCTGTGAAAGCTGGCTGTGTTCATGCTTCACTAGGCCTGCTGGAGTCAACACGCCAGTGAGGATCTCTGTTGTTTGGCAACCAGGGCCATAGAAATTACCAAAACAGACAGAGCAGTGTAGTGCTTCTTGGTATTTTCCTTGTCTGCAGTCCAGCTGCAGAGCACACTCCTTCATTCTGCTTCTCCTACGTTTTTGACAGAGGAAGAAGCTTTTCAAATCTTTTAAATGTTTGCATTCATAGTCTTCAGTGTTTTTAAATCCTTTGTGATCACCTTGCTTGACCTTCGTATGAGGGAGGACTTTGAATTTTATCCTTCAGTTCTTAAAATCGAGTACAACAGCTTTTGGTTGAACAGTGTCTGTTATGAAAATTTTGCAAGTCTAGATGTAAAGGCATCAAGTCAAGGGATTACACGGTGTCCCTTGGTAATGGGTCCCTTGATTGCCTGCTCTCAGTGTTAGATGTCTGCTAGCATAATGCTTTTCTGAATGCAGTTTCCAGCTGCTCGTTTTGCCGGTCCCTTGCCTGCTTTCTTAAGGAACCATCTCCACTTTATACCACTTACTTCGCAAGGCACCTGGACACTTCCCTTTGGTGACCTGAGTAGAGATCCTGACTGAGCTCTCAATCGATGACAGCCTTCAACAGGGACCTATTCCCATTTCAGCTTGACAGATTGGGGGTGTATCTGCGGGTGCATAACTGGAATTATGCATGAAACCATGTGTAGACTTGTGCTCTTAGGGCTGGCCCCTGTGAGGTGCTTACCATATCTCTGTGTTGCTGAACACTTACCTCCCATCAAAGTCTTTGCTGGTGGAGGACATTCAGCATCTCTCAGGCAACCTGGGCACCTTGGATGATCAACTGGTGTAAATGGAGTTTCCTGACACCTGGATGTTCCTGTCCCTGCCAGGCAAAGGGCTGTTGCATTGAAGCAGCCACACTAGGGGTTGCCTCTTGGCCAGCCAGCCAGTCTGAAGGTAACTGGGGAATCCTGGGCATATTGCAGGTGATTTGTTGGGGATGTTGTAGTGGAGTTATATGAGGGAAATGAAAGAAGGGAAAGAAGACACTTAGAAATTATTTGTGTTATTTATTTACTTCTGGTTTGTTTGTTGGTTTGTTGTTTCAGTTCTGTCTTTTTCTTAAAGCAACAGTCTTTTATTTGCAGAGAAACATGATGTACTTATCAACAGTAGGTACACAGAACTGTTGAGCTGTGGCATTTTTAGCTTCTGCTCCCTTGAGCTGCTGCTGAGACATTGAGAAATACTTGTTTAGTGGCCTTAGAGTTGTGTAAGTCATTTTAGTTAACAAACTTGGCAGCTCTTTCAAGTTAATGTGCCCTTAAAATGTAACAGCATTAGACTATTTGTTTTTGCAATGCTAATGTAAGTACTTTTACTTATAAACAAAAAGCATCTATAAAAAGATCTCTGCAAAGTGACAGTCAGTCCAGAGTGTGCAACAGTGCTCCTTCCATAGTGCCAGCCCTTTCCAGAGTGTGAGCTAAATCACCATCCTGTTGAAGCCCGTGGAAGTGTTTCCATTCACTTCAACATTATCAAGATTTGGCACAGTAAGAAAACAACCTCTGGGTGTCAACATACCCTACCGCTCCCAGATGCACAGACATGCATTTTGGCCCTCTGACAGTGTACATTTTATAGTTAGGCACTGGTTTATTAATGTAAATCCCAAAGGATTCCTTAAGTCCATAAACAGAGAACAAAGATGCAAACCCTAAAGCTCTTCCATTAGGTCAGAATCTCCCTTTTCCCACCAATGACAGTTGCCTCTGCCATGGGATTATGTCAGCAGCTTTCCTGCTGTATGGATTATGTCCTGTATTTTGCAGCCTAAACTTCAGTCCTTTTCCCTATTAAAGCCCTGCTGGGAGTATTCAGTCGTGCAAAGTCATTAAAGTCAGTGGCGAGGATTCTTACTGACTTCAGTGGAGCTTGGATCAAGGCCATATAATTAAGCCACAGAAAAGGCTGTTTTGCTGTACTATCTTTTCCTGGTTGAATGGAGTTACCTGGATAGGACCATGTAATCACCATTCTATATGGCTAATAAAAATGGCACCAAAAACTACTGAATATCCAGTAAGTTGCTGAAAGGCTGTTGCTGTTACAGGTTGAATTATTTGTTGCCACTTTAACCTATTTTTCATCCTTTTTTTTTCTGTTGTTGGCAAAACGACCTATAACTTTCCCTTTTGTTTATGTGATTGAGTTTTGCCAGCTGATGTCTTGGCTACATGGACATACACCTCTGAAAGAAAGGCCTTTGGATGAGCTGTGAGAGGATCCTGTCCTGTTCCCCATCTGTCTTCTACCTCAGTTTTTCACACTGGGCTTTGACGACACCAGCCGTGAAAAGGCTGGTACAGGTATGTTCAGTGGTGTGACAGCCTGTCTTGATGTGCTCATGCACAGGAGTCTCTCCCACTCCAGAGGCTTTAACTGTGCTGGCGGGCAGAGCTACTGCTCAGATGAGAAAGGGTCTGATCTTGATGGTGGTCTCAGCCCTTCCCTGACAGCATAGCATGAAAATTTCTGACCCTGATGTGAAAAAGCATGCAGCCACCTGTGTTGTAGCTGTTGGCTATCAGTCAGTGTCTCTGGCTGCAGCCCACTCCTCTGAAACATGTTTCATCTGTAGTAATAACCAGCTTCTGATGAGGGGACGCAAAGGCTTCAAAGGAGCCCCTGCTCCTCTCTGAAACATACTTGGTGTGATTCCCTCCTCCTGTGATGCTCATCCCAGGTGTTTCTGAGCTCCCAGACACCTGAGCAGAGGCAGCCAGACTAAGAAACCCTCAGGGTCCCCAACCCTATGGCTGGGCTCAAAAGCTGCAGGTAGAGGAGGGAAGAGGGAAGGACCTGGGGGACTGAAGGACCGTGGTGTCCTCTCTGCTGGGAAGGTGGAAAACCAAGGTTTTTGGTTAAGTACAAGCAACCCACCCAGAGAGATGTTCCAGTGTGCTAATAGCATGTGTAATGTTACAAACAATGATTCTGTTGATTACACCATGGTGTGAGGGCCAGTGGGTTTTGCCCGACCTCAGCTGCCTTGTCTGGGAGCACCAGAGAGGGAACAGTCTCCTCCCTTCCCCGTTTTGCACCTCGTGCAGGAGCTCTGCTTACAGCTGTCTCCTGAGTCAGCCTCAACAGCATGGGGTGCAGAGGGGCTTTTGGAGAGGCTTTGACTTGGCATCACCAGCCTCCAAGAGTGGCTGGGCCTCCTTCCTTCGGAGCTGCCTCTGAAGGAGGAGGAGGAGAAGCAGGAGCATGAGGATGAGGAGAAGGAAGAGGTCTCAGGACTCCAGTGGCCAGAGCAGAGAAACAAAATCAAAAACAAAACAGGGAAAAATATTTTCCTTGGAAAATTATCATAATGAAAGGTTGCCAAGCCCCTCCCTGCTGCATATGCAGTGACTGTAAAGATGAGGATAAGGTAGCTACTTCCTTTTGGGGGCTGGGGAGGGAAAGGCCGTAAGTCTGGGAGGACATCTGAGGAAGGCATTCAAATAAACAGCAGGTAGGGGAAAGGGGCAGGAACTATGATAATGCAGACTCCAGAGAAAGGAGAGAGAGAAAATTTGGAGAGGAGGTAACAGAAGTGACTGAAAGTGGGAATGCCCATACCATGGACTGTTGGGATGGAGATGAGGAAGGAAAAGTGAATAAATCTTGTGGAAGAAATAGCAAAAGGTGGATTAGCAATGAGGTGGATATGAAAGGATGACTCAGTAGTGATGCCTCCATTACAAGAGCAGCTGAGGGGGAGTCTTGAAATGCTAGTACAGGGAGAAAGAGGCCACGCATAGGTGCAAGAAAGAGGAGGAGAGAATAAATGCAATAAAGCCTTCTCATGAAAAAAAATAATCTCCCTACCTAAAGCTGTAAGCAAATGAATTCAGAGCTATTCATGGCACTGACATAAATTCTTTGCTCCTGAAACAGTAATGGGAATAAGAGGAGAAAGTGGGAGGAAAAAGAGGAAATGAAGGAAATTAAATTTTGGCAGTAAAATTTATCAGGAGCACTTAGGTTCTCCTGGAAATGTTATTCCAAGTTTCCCAAGTAGCAGAGGCCGTGGCTCAATGAGATACTAAATCAACTTCCAGGGCACTTAGTGCTGACCCAAATCCATTGCAAACGTATAACATGAAACAGTGAGCTGCTATTTTGAATCCCCCTGCTGCTTCTTACTCACTGGACAACGTGTTTTTTGGGTAGCTTAATGTTGTTAGAGCAGCTTTCATGCTAGATCAGGTGCTACACATCCTCCTGAACCTGGCAGGAGGCCAGGGTGATGGAGTAAAGCTGCACAGATGTTGGGCCACGTGTTGTGGCTGATTCAGCAGAGAGGCAACCGTGTGAGAGTAACTGCTTGGGCTCAGCTTTGTCCTGCTAACATGGAGACCTGATGCTGATGGTGACGGAGCCTCCGTTGTTAGAGCTGAAATCCTGCCAGTGGCTCTCAAAGGCCAGATGTCCAATGAGCTCTGGGTGGTGGAGGGGGGCAATGGGGCTTTGGGAAGCCTCTTGGCCTCCAACTTCCATTGAAATAAATGCATTGGGAGATTGGGATATTTTGAAAACCCCACTGGGTGCCTTTGCAAGTGTGCCTCTGGGTGCCCAATTCTCATCAGAAACCACTCAGATTATGAAGTTTCTCCATCACTTCCACAGACTCTAAGGTCACCTTGCCCTATGGCCATGCTGGGCTGACCTGCTGGTCCACATGTCCCGGGGATGCCTGTGGCAGTTTGGAGGATGCCTTCAAGAAAACTCAGGACTTGTCTAATTCACACAGGCTCTGAATGGCCCTTCTCCTCCAAGGGTTTCCCTCATTGCAGGGATGAGGAACTCGGGGAAGCCACAGTGACAGCGCTGCCTAAACACCATCCCTCTCTGGCCCAGGGCCAGGGCTGTGGTGTACAGGAAGGGCCTTGTTGACACCAGATCAGATGTGAACCTTCAGCCTTGGAGAAGTGCTTCAGAGCCTGATGGCAGCTCACAGGGGAAAGGAGTGCCTCTTTAATACCCAGCAGGACATGGGCAGCTTCAAGGTTTTTCAGTATATATTTTGGGGTGCTGTGCAGAGCAATGGTATGATCAAAGGCACCTTAGGGCAGGAACTTGGTTGCTGCAAGAAGCTTCAAGGACAGTGCGGCACACAAAGTACCTCCTTTTGAAGAATTTCCTATCACGAAGCTGAAAGATCTTACAGTTCAACAAGCCGAGGACCTTGAAAGAAGTTTCAAGACAGGAAGAGAAAGCCCCCATAAATTGCTGTGGGAGGTGAACTCAGGTCCATGAGAGGAATTACTAGTGCTACCTCAACGTGACAGTGATGCAAGGTCAGGTGAGGTTAGCTCTAATGGCACAAAGCTAGCAGGGTGCCTGGGGAGCGGACGTGAAAGGGGCACTCCGAGTTGCTAATGCCTTCATCTAGGTCAGCAACTAATAGTCAGACAGTGATTCACAGAACTTCCCTTCCCTGAGAGGTCCTGTAAATATATGTAATTTTTTTTTTAAACAGCAAGGAAATGAATGGCCTTGCTAAGGATTAAGTGCTCCTCACGCCTGACCTCAGGCATGCTGGCTTTAACCCAGCCTGAGCTGCTTGTTGCTGAGGCACTCCTCTCCAGCTTTCTCCAAGTTTTCCCCTCGCCCTTTCCCCTGCTCCCTTCTTCTCCCTCCTCTCCCCATGTTGGGACCATCCAAAATTGAGATCCTACTCGGGCATGGAGTAGGGAACAAGTGTCGAAATCCTTCTTTGTTTTATTTTCTGCGAAATGCAATTCTTGCTCACTGGCCATCCTATTCTCAGTATATCCCCTGCCGGACCCCTCGCCCCTTTCCCCAGTCCCAGCCCTGCACAGTTGCACAAAGATGTCAGTGATGTTGCGAGAACAGCCTCCCCCAGAGGCTTGCTATGGCCCCGAAGGCACCTCACTGGTGCCAGCGCTTCTGCTTAGGAGATCTCTGCTTGCCACAGCTGGAACTGGCTGCCACGAAGGCTGGGTAGAGCCCACCCGCACCCACCACTGGAGGCTGCAGCCAGCTCATCCCCTGGGCTACACAAGCACACACCGTAAATTGTCAGAGGGCTTCTGGTAAAACTCTCCAATTGAAGAAATGCTATTATTCACTCTTTTTTTGGGTTATTCCAGTTCAGACTTTAAATACTGAAACAGATATCTCAACAGATTTCAGCAGGATCCTTTAATCTAGATCTCTCAGCTTCCTTCTCATCTCCAATTGCTCTGTCCTTCAGAGCCCGGCCATTTCTGGAAAGGACATGTCCTTCGGGGCAACATTTTACGCCTTTCTTGATGTCTTTTGTTTGTCCCCTAGTGTAAACTCTCTCTGTAACAGGCTTTTAGCATGACTCTTTTTGTGATAAGCTGTTTAGCTTTTTTTCCTTTGGGTTTTGTCTGTAACAAAAATGATTCACTGCTGGAAAGCTTTTCCTTGCCTGTTTTTTAACCCAAATTTCCTGCCTCTTGTCATCTTTATATTTCATTTCTTCTAGGCTGCCCTCTTTATGTGTGTTTGCTGCTGCATTGGTCTCCTCAGTCAAGCTGATTTTCTGAAGTGTTTTTTGGGAAAACAGTTTATTTCCCAAACCAGGTTAGGTAGGTCAGGAAAACCCACTGAGTAAGCAGAATATAGACCAGCAGAAGAACTCAGCTTATTTTATTCAGGGAGGACATTAAGATAAATCTTCCAAATCACCCCCTTCCAAATATAAGCTTAGTCTGCTTTAGGAGACGCTGCTGACATAAATCAGCCAGCTTAGCTGCTGGTGAAGGCTTTGTAGTGTAGACAAGTGCTCCTAGGGGAAGCTGTCTGAAGTGCCAGTGGTTTGACTCAATTGCTGTACGTCAGTTAGGTAAGGTCACCGCTTTATTCACGCAGCGTTTCTGCAGATTCGTGTAGACCCCCGAGGGAGTGACGCTCTGCAGCGAACCTCTTTGCATTTGTTATTTACACGTCCTGGGTGTCTCTGGAAGTCATCACATGCATCACTGCTCGATGCCAGCCTCTCGTGTTCTCAAGTCGCCTAAACAAGCAGGGTGGAATATGGCTTGCGGAGCCTGGGGTTGTCTGGACTTGAGTGGAGTGAATCATCCTCCCAGAGTAATCTCCCTTCGCTGCTGAGGCTGAACTGCAGCAAGCCATTACTATTCAGCAATGCACATAAGCCAATTTTTTGTTCCATTTCTATTCAGCAGAATGTCTAACCATGAGTTTAACATTAAATTCATGTTCAAACCCCACAGTTTATTATTAGATTTAGGTGAATGTCCACACTACATCGCTAAATGAGAAGGAGATTAATTACAAGGAGCAGAGAGCGTTGCTGAGTTGGGTTCAGACAGAAGAATGGTACCCTCCTGCCCCAAGGCTTCTCCCCCTCCTCCAGTTGTGCATCCAAGTTCATTTGCAGGGCACAATGTTGATATTTTAGTCTTGCTCATTAAGGAGCATTTTTGTAGTGTTGAAACACCAGGTGAAATGTCCTGTGGGGTTGCTCAAGACCTTGGTGAGCATCTCAGCTTTGCTGCGTGGGAAGGGTGATGGCAGCTGGGCGATCCCATGTGGCGTGCAGAGGGCATCACTCTACGCACCCGTTTTTTTCTCATCTCTGGCTTCAGATGGTGGAGGTAGAGGAAGCATGCGAAGCACAGTGGGCTTATCTGACTGCTTTTCCATAGCAGATTTCACACAAGCTCGAAAGGGCCCAAGTTGAAATACTCAGTTGCTGCCGTGTGTTTTTAGGAGGGAGGAGGTAATAGCGCCATTTGTAAACTGCGCAAGAGCAGTTTGTGCAGGGCACCACATGCCTGCTGGTCTCTGTGAAAGGATTCTTGCTTTCTGTAAAGGAGATTCCTCTCTCCCTGTTTACTCCTTGTAGAAAATGCTAAACTGAATATGTTTTAGAAGCATGCTGTCTTCACAAAGTCCTACAATTTAGACAGATCTCTTCCTCTAAGACAGGAGATGACATTGTACAAAGACTAATGCTGTCAATCCTTGAGTGCTGACAAAGAGACCAACTCTGTGGGCACAGACCAAGCTCTCAGTCTTTGCACCTCACTTTTCCCAGCTTTATAATAATAATAGTTGCTAACCTACCAGCAATATGGCATTGGCTGGGCTTAAACAGTGCTTTAAAGAGAAAGCCTGAGGAGACTAGGTGAAATTCCATTTAATTGTTTATGAACTTAAGTTTAGCAATTGGTCTTTCCAGTGTTCCCATTGTATCCATTAGTCTGAGAAATCTGCACCCCTTCTGACATGCAGTGGCAGTAGGGGACTGATCTATGACTTTTAAGGGTGCAAATCAGAAGTCTTCCCTTCAACAGAGCAGAGGTGTGCCATTGCTGGGCTGTGGGGAGAGGACACTCACCACAGACTGTTATGATTTGTAGAGAAAAAACATCGAGCTTAGTCATCAAAACCAGAGGTTAGTCATCAAAAACAATCCACCTTCCTCTTAAAACATAAAAAGGCATAAAAGTTTGGTAAGGTTTATAGGGCACTAAAAAACCACCGCTATTACAATTGCCGGCGTTAATTCTCATCAGGTAGCCTTCCTTCCGCGTTTGATGCAGAAACTTACAGCCTCATGTCTGTTGCCAAATGCTTTAGCCCTGGTGCCCATAAAAGGCTTCTGCTGTAGCTGTCTTGTTATCAGACCATCAATGTCCCGACACTTCCTAGTGATTAATCCTGTGTTGAAATGAAATTAAGTTTCCATATATTTGGCAGAATGACCCCAGGACTTCCTATTTGGGGAATACAAAGAATAAAGCATCTGCAGCCTACAGGAAGCCAGGGTTTCTGATTTCCTGCAGAGGCAGAACAAGAACAAACAGGGAACACATATTTCACAGCAGCAGTCGAAAGCGCACGTAAAAGCCCTGGCGGCCCCCATGATGAAAACAATTAGAAGGGGGAACATCACTGGTCCCAAAATTATTTGTGGGTGTTTTGTTACATACACAATATGCCATTAGAAAATTGATGTAACTCAAGTTAATGTTTTTTCCAGGTGACTATTAAAGTTTCCCTTGGCATATGTCTTTTGGTTTACATCAGCAAGATTGTACTTGTAAAGCAAGTGAGTTTTACATTCCCATTTGCTATGTTAGGCTCTCTAAATCCATTTGTGCTTAGGAAAACACAGTGACATTTTATTTGATGGGTTTGTTTAAATGAGCTGGGCCAGATTCAGGCTGATGTTGTAAACTCCAGCAAAAGGGACAGGAGGAGGTGATAGGGCAGCAAATCCTACTTGCAGCCTAGCTCAGACTGGCAATGTAAGGGACTTGGGGAAGTGGAGGCACCAGCTTGCCCTTTGGGGATGTGCAGCACAGTCTCCCTAAGAGAGACCCATTGCTGCCTCTACAGTGCAATTTAGTAGCTCTACACCCACAAAAGGAAATGCTTCCAAGTGCTTCCAAATTGCTGGATACACCTTGCACTAATGGGCATCATCAGCTTAAAATTAGACCTCTGTCTGAATAATGCTTCTGCCTGAATATACATACTTGCATGTGTGCATGTGTATATATAGATGTGTGTGTGTGTGTATGTATAGACAGAGAAAAATCTGCTTTGTTTACCTGCCACATTTTTGGGTTTATCTTGGTCATTGGATTGTATTTACTTACCTTTGTCAAATGGCTCTCACTCCTTTGCCGCAGCTGATTTTGCCAGTGCCAGTGGTTCTGTTGCTGCTGGTTCTTGTTAAAACAAATTGTCTTAATTCTATCTTGCAAAGTTACCGTATTAACATAACCACTGTGTCTAAGAGTATTGCTTCCTACAGTTTTATATCAGTCAAGCCATTTTCAATGCTTTCTAACCCAAACTGGAGTGAAAGTGGGGAGACCTAGGTGCTACAGGGTGTTAGACTCTGTGTGCTTCCATGGGGAAGGGTCTGACTGGTGGCTGGATAAGACAGCTGTCCCTCAGCAGGCAGAAGTGGACCTGCTGTGACTCCCTGGAAAGCTGCTTGTCTTGGTAATTTTAATAAATTGCTGTCTAGAAACAAAATGCAAACTGTTGCTCTCCTTTAAACCATGACTCCATACAGGGAACTGGTTTTGAAGCTCCAGACCTGACAGAAGACTTAAAGCATCCAAACATCATATTTTTTTCTTTCTGAAAGGGCATCTTTAACTTTTTATTTGAGATGGCAGCCTTAGAGTGGCTATTTCTGTAGTCCTGAAAGAAACAAATGCATGAGGAACACAGGATGTGGCTCACAGGTCCTTACTGTGGTGACATTAAGATCACGTTATATCAAACAAGTCCCAGGAGAACCACAGAGAACTGTGAAAGAACTGAGGACAAGTTTACACCACTGAAACACTGCTTGCCACTGAAATGCCAGAGGCAGTGAGAGTCAAAGCTGGTCTGTCCACATGGCACAGGGAGCATTTACTGGATGCAGTCTAGACACACTAACTTGGCAATTGCCTGGAGTTACTAAGTCCTTTTTCTTAATTCATGCTCTTGTCATATAGACTGTTTTTCCTCTGCTGTTTGGTAAAAGGCTCAAGGAGTACCTGTTTGAGCTGAAATCTGCAGGAATTTGGGGATGCAGCAGGGAACAAGGGCATTGACAGAGAGACTAGATCCACAAGACTCTTACCCTGCAGTTCTGCATCTGCAGGAAGTAGGGCTATGCTAACTTTTCACTTTGCTCTCTGCTCTGAGTTTTACAAGACACCATGTGTCCCTGTCTCTGCCAGGGGGCTGGTTAAGTCTCTCCCAATTATTCTAGAATGAGTAACCTACAGATGAACCTACGCAGTGTTGCCAGCTCTTGTGATTTTGTAAGTCTTGCAATATTTGCTGTTTGTTCTCTCATCTTTTGCTCCCAGATTAATGCAGTAAAATTCCTCTTCCTGTTAGCAAACAAGAAAACCAGCACTCCAGGTGTCCAGTCTACCTGGCAGGATAGGAGAGCCGGGACCTGTGACATAGGAATCCCCTGGCTGTTAGAAATGGGCTCAGACACGTCACCCCCACGAAAGCTGCAGCTCCATCACTGCCTTGTGTATATTGCTGTAAATAACCCCTGCTCGATAAATCAGACTATCAAATGACTGCTCTTCTCTCTCACTGCCGCCCACCCCTGTCCATGCACTATCTCATCCCTCTTTTCTCTTACAACGAGAGCTGATCGTGGTTTTCTACTCTTTCAAGGGAAAGCCTTCAGGGAGAGTGCTCCTTGCCCCATGCAGAGGTGTCTGCAGCCATATGCAGCAGGGGCCAAATTGAGCCTCGACAGCCAGGGGAGGAGAACAGCCAAGGCAGGCAGACCTCTTAAAATAGGCAGCTGGTCTCCTTGGCAGCTCTGACCTGAAGAGAGCACAGTGGAGAGGCCAGGGATACCCTGTAACATTTTTCCTCAGCAAATGTGGGGTGCTGCCTGGGTGGTGGACAGACCCCCATTCTGCACACCTCTGCCATTTTTAGCAACGGATGCCCCTCACCCATCAGTCAGGGCTAAGCCTCTCAAACACCCCTTCCAACACAGATTTCCTGTATTATACTGTCAAATCACACGTCCTGTATGAGAGGCACATGGGACACAGCTTTTCTTGTATGCTTTTGCCATCTGGCCATTGCTTGCAGCAGAGGCTCTCTCCACACGTGTGACTTAGCAGCCCAGATGTCCCTCATTGCAAACCCTTCAGCAGCCCTGTGACTGCCCTGGCCTACCTTGAGTGCGGTGCACTTTCTTCCACAGTCCCCAGGCTAATCCTTATCACAGCAACACCTCGGTTTTGTTCAAAGGCAGCATTTACTCTTGTTGGGGCACCTTGATCCAAAGGCTTTGGTGTAAAGATCTAAAGAAAGATCTTTCTTTAAGGAAAAGCTAGCTGCATTGCAAAGGTCGCTACATACAAGCTCAGATTATCTTGCTCAGCAAGTTTGTACTTTTATTCTTCTATTTCATAAGTGAATCAGTGAATCATGGACATGATGCACACCTGGAGATGGAGATGTCATTCTGCTGCTGCTTCTGTTGGTCCAACTCTATTCCTTCCATGAGCACATCAGATATAAGCATCCCCTTCCCTTTCCTCTCTCACCAACACCAAACTCTCCTGGCTGTGGCTCTCAGGAGAGCCACATGATGTGAAGCTGTAGTTGCCTGTGGCACCACTGTGACTGCCACTGTTTGCTTTGTAAACTGTAATGTAGTAAAGTACCTCAAGATGTTGTTTCCATGTGAGCAACTGGAAGTAACTGTAAAGCTATGCATTGCTTTGACAAAGATGCAGGCATCTGAACTCTATGACTTCACTTCTACACAGGGATAACCCCATGGAAGTCATCATTGCTGATACTTCGTGTGCACTGCAGAGGGAAAAAGGTGTAATTTTTTTCAATGGTGTAACTCTCCTGATGTAATCATTACTTAAGGATTTAATGAAAATCGTACAGTGGTGTCAGTGAACAGAAAATCCACCTGATCTGTCAGAAGTGGTAACATTCTCCTGATACAGCACATAAATTGCCAAGCAAGTGTTCTCTTCATTTGCATCTCTTTTGCCCCAACATAACGCCATTAATTTGACAATTGCAGGAGGGGTGTGGATCTCCTGGGAGGAAGCTCACCTTTACGGTTCTAGAAACTGATGACATGTGGACTTCCAGCTGGTCAGCTGTGATTTGTGTTCAGCAAAAATGAGCTCTCTGCAGAGCTGATGAAACTACACACACCAAGGTCATTAACAGGCAATGAGCAACCAAGTCATGTTTGCATAATTTCAAAGACTGTTTAGAGCTGGAAATCCATATGTGAGTAATAAGATCTGTTGAGGAAAGAGAGCGTTGAACTTACTTTCCTTAGCCAGTCTCTGGCCTCAGTAGGGGACTGCTGTGGCAAAAAACTTTGTGTTATCCCTGGTCCATCCTTTTCTCAGTGGCAGAGAGGAGATGAGCTCAGAGGAAGGGCTGACTCTGACCTCTTATCCTATTCCCCTTGCAACACCATGCAAGGGACATTTTTGCTTTGCCTTTTGATAGTGTGACCATATCTCTTGTATTCATTTTCATGTCCCTTGGGTCTGAAAAGAAGTTGGGATTTTCTGTCTGCAGTTATAAATGTGTAGATCACTTCAAAGCTTTTACCCTAGAAAAATGCACTCTAGGAGGAAAATACGTCGCTGGATCTTGTGTGAGGTTGTGTGTATAGTTTATACAATGCCTGATGCAAATTGAAAAAATTTTGAAGTTTGAGTAGGGAAACTTCTGGTCTGCGCTGTAGGTTTGGCTGATAGAAAGTCCTTCCCCGCTTCAAAGCTTTTCTAAGATGTCAAACATTTTGAGTTAATTAGGGTTAGGAGCTGTTTCACTGTTTGAATTTGTGACAGCAGAGAGTTAAATAAAGCTTTGCTTACAAAGTCTCTCCTTTGGAAATACACACAAGGCTGTTTGGTGTTAATTCCCAAGTTTGCTTTAAGGTTTTTGGGTAAACATTTTCTCTCCTCTCAGTCTCTACGAAGGAGCTCTTCCAGGTCTTTATTTGCCTTCCTTTTACAGCAGTTTGTCTAGGCTTGGTGGAGATTGTGCTAACTTTGTCATCAAGTCTGCAGGAAGACAGTTAAAACACTTTCTACTTGTATGCCAGCTCTTCAGGATGATTGCTAACAGAGGGCTGGAGATTTGAATTTTATAGCAGGACTGGTATGATGACCTAAGAGTTTACAGATTATTTCTGACAGAGCATTCAGAGGGAGTATTAAGGGAGGTTCACTGCTTTCAAGTTGAAAAGAGCATCCAAGACTGTGATGTGAGCTAGATTATGGTGTCTTGGTTAGGTTTCTTTGGGAAATTTTCACTATGCCTGTAAGAATTTTACCGAGAAGATATGTAGTACTTCTTTATTATGAGGAGGAAGACACTAAAACACAGATAATGTATCCTGAAGTGATGTGAGCAAACTCGCTCCTCTCTGGCATCTAAAGAGTCAGTCACGGTATCTTGGGCCTCTAAGACAAGTATGAAACATTTTCTCTTTCCAAGGTCTGACACTTGGAGCTATAGAAAGGCAAGTCTCAAGGTGGGGACCTTATGACAGAGGACTGAAGGAAACCGCTTGACCAGTCCCAGTTGGTGTGTCTCACTTCAGGAATCTAGGCAACTGCAGCCCAATACCTTTTGGGAAGCCTCCTTAGGGTAGTCCCCAGCTGCTCTGGCACCTTCTGTTCTCTTCCCTGACCATGTGCCAGTAGGTGGCCTTTTGCACAAGCGGTTGTCACTCACCTGTGCCTGGAGAAGGAGCTCCCCCAAGCCTGCACTCTGCTGTGATTGCCACAGTGCAGGGTTTCACCAGGCAGGCCACACATCCTGCTGTGGAGGCTGCAGTCCAAGGTTTCCTGGTGGTTGAGAGCCCAGCCTCATACTGCAGCCCCCAAACTTTGCCAAACCATGTTCCCAGTGCTACTAATGGCTTACCTACCAGTTGCAACTGCTTAGGAAGGAGAAGCGAATTACTATGTCTCCCATGAGATGTCTTGCCCCAAGGCGCTCCCTTGGATGGGTAGGAGCCCCTGCCTGCAACATAGCACTCCCACCAACTGACTGGAAGCATCCGTCCTGCCCCACCACATGAGAGGCTATTCCTCTGTCATGTTTTTATCAGACATGCCAGAGGCACGGCGGGTGAACAGAAGATGAGTTAGGAGTGAGGACCACGCCAGCGGGTGAGTCACGCTGGGGTTATTTGAAGCGGTTGAGCTCCCCTCACTTTCACATCCTGTCTGGGAGGGGACTGGTCAGCTCTTCACAAAGTGCTTGCCCACAGTAAGGCAGGGGAGTAAACTCTGGGCACCCTTCCTCATCAGCCTGAGCCTTTTCATTAGGAATGAAAGAGCTAAATGGCATTTCCTAAGAAGCAACTGATTTCGGCAAAATTTTGCTGGAAGCCTGGCCCAGAAATGAGAACTCCCATTCAAAGGTGTTGCAAAGTGAATGGGTTGTCTGCAAATTAAGACCATTTATAGTTGTAATATCCACTACTAGTTCTTAAGATACTTGAATGGCATTTCAAGGCTAGAGCTTAGGGTTTTGTTAGGACGTAGAACATTCCTCCTCTGTTTGCCTTTTTATTTAAATAATCACTGAATGAGACATTAAGGTCTTGTCTACACTGGAAAAAAACACAGTGAAATATTTTGTATCAGAAAACCAAAGCAGGAAGCTTCATGCAGACCTACTATGTGATATTAGAGTCTTTTATTGATTTCACTTATGCTTCTTGGGAATAGCTCACAACTAAAGTTAAATCTAAAAGGTCGTTTTTATACAGGAATAGGAGTATTTACACAGGGAAGAGATCATAGTGTAACTGCACCGTATACCCGGCAAGCTAGTGCTATACCTAATTACAGAACTTATGTTATAGTTAACTGCTAACACTTTGATAAGTAGACAAAGTCTTTGAGATTGAGTGAGGGAGTAATTCCAGATCTAAATTTTGACCCAAAGACAGGCTTGAGGCTTATTCATGCACATTAGGGTTCGGGCCCTAAACTGGGGTAAGCTGATGCCACTCTATTGATTTCTGAAAAGCTAAATCAATTTACAGCAGATGAGAATCTGCTCCAGATTTCCCAGCTGCCCTATCAAAAATCTTCTCAGAGCATTGACTGAGGAAAGAAAAAAGGTCTTAGCCTGATTTCAAAGAATATAATAGACCTTTAATTTAATTGACTTAATTTTATTGGCAACTATTGTATGATGAAATGAAAACAGATGATCTGGCTGAACAAGAAAAGGTTAGATGGGAGTAACCCATTAGCAAATATCAGGGCATCATCCTATTGTCCTCATTTAATATAGGAACAGGTCAGTAAGTATAATCATAAACTTATTTACATTTTAGTGAAGATTTATTTGACATCATTACTAGCAGAGAGGTGGATTCTTGGAAAAGCAAATTATGAAATAGCCTAGAAGATGAGAAGCTGGCTCCTTTATCCAGCATAAAAAGGCACAGCTCTACAGACTGACCTGTTTAATTTCACCTTTTATAGCTGTGGGAAATTTGATTTTGTTTCTAACTTTTCTGTGACAATTTTTCTTTACTTACAGCTTCTCTTGCCTGTCTCTAATGTCCTAAGCAATCTCTGCATAGATGTAACTTGATATACAGTATACCTGAGAGAGAAAGACTCGGAGAGGGAGTTGAGTTTCTTCTCAGGTCACAATCCAGGGTAAAGCTTCAGGTAAAACGTTTATGAACATTTAACATTCAACAGTGCTCAGGACAGCACAGGTGACAGCTCAGCTTGCCAACCAGCACGACCAACCTTTGGCCTGCTAGCAAGCATGACTGCTGCCAGGATATCCATAGGCATGTCACTGAACTGCATTGCTGGGGCCACCATCCCTTCCTCCACCTCAGGCCTTCCACCTTCCTCCCAGCCCTGGGCATTGCCTCTAGGTGCTGCCAACCTCTGCCAATTCGGCACTGTGCTCCTGAGAGCTACCAGGGCCTGCCTGAACATTCATTCTGTGATGGCTGGGCCATGAAGGTGGGCAATGTGGCTTGACATAGAGCACGGTGGAGTGGGCCCACAAAGCAGGTTACCTGCCTCTCCTCAGGCCCAGGAGAGCAGCAAAGGAGTGGGCTGCTTTGGAAAGCTGCCCACCACACATGGGACCGTGTCTGAAGAAGCAACTTCTCTCCATGCCTGCTCCATGTGTCACGTACCAAGTGGTCCTATCTATCTCACATGTTGTGCAACCAAGCTTTCAGCTGTCTTAGGCTTGCTGGAAGTCCATCCAAACAGGATTTAAGAGCAGAGCTAAAATCTCATCCAAGGACAAGAGTACTCTGAGGGAGAACGTATTGTACGATGCAAAAGAGAGAAAATTCAGATCAGATGCAGGGAAACCAGACATGATTCCTCACTTAATTCTTTGCTCATATAACTTGCCAGTGGTGCGTGCCACTTGTAAGTTTTAACAAAATGCTGTCCAGAAAAAAACCTTGAAAAAAAACTTTTTCTGAATCACAGCCCAAGGGCTGCCCTGCTTTCATCACTCGCAGAGACTTGGCCAAATCCTGCATGAGCACCCCAGTCACTCAGGAGATCAAAACCCCTGGGCTTTGCCATGCTCCAGCTCCATCGTCTCATGCTAGTTTCTGTCCCCATGTACATGCCTACTCCAGCTCTTTCCTGAAGGTTTCAGCCTGAATGACAAAGGCAGCAGGAAAAGCTGCTTGACCTCCAGCTGGGATGCTGGATGCTAGTTGTATCAGCAGGGGTCCTTGTCCCTGTCACAGCACCTCTGTGGATCTGCTATGGAGGAACACTTAGGCTGCAGTGGTTTCTGTTCTGATTTTCTCCTCTTCCCTCTCCCCAGCTCCGCTAAATTGCTCAAACCCAGCTCTGAGCTTTCAAGGCACCATCCCCAGCCAAGCCTGAGGGGCAAAAAGTGTTCATGCCAAGTATTACCAACATGGCAATCCAGTGACCCCATACAAGCTGGGCTGGGCCACCACAGAGCTGTTTACACAGCAGCAACTTATTTTTACAGTGCTCCTACCCTTTCTCCCAGTATGGCCCCCCTGAGTTTAATAAGCAGAGCCCTTCACTGTGCGCTTGCTTGCAGAAAGCTCGCTCGAAATTCAGTGTTCATCTTCTGGTGCCATGAACAGGAGTGGGGAGAGGGTGCCAGGGGCTCTGCTTCTGGGGAGAGACACTGGTGGCTTGCCTTGTCCCAGAGCAGCGGCAAGTTATGGACATGTCCTCTCCTCCTGGGGATGCGAGGCGCCTGAGGGCAGAGTTATGTGACACCAGGGTGGCCCCTTCACAGGGTGAAGCCCTTACCACTGCAGAATACGCCTGCTGCTGTAAGACTATGTGCCAGATACATAGAAATATGATACGTATCTGATAAATACAGAAAAATACAGGTGCACACCAGTATTTCGCCAAGGAATAGCTGCCTTTCCGAAAGAAAATTGAAAAATTATCATTTTCACCTGAAAATCCAAACACTTTCTCCAAAGAAAACCTCGAATCCAACTGCTTCTTACCCCATTTTAGTTTTCAGGTCTGCTCTTTTCAACAACAACAAAAGGTGAAAAAAATCAAGGTTTTTGTGGGAAACCAATTGTTAGTGAAATTTTTCAGTGTGGTCTGTAACAGAATATCTTGCAGCTGACCTCCCTGTTTGAATCGGGGCAGTAGCTGGAGCCTGTGACGCAGGATCAGGCCTGCATTGCCTGGATCCCCAGGCTCTTGTTGTCTGGCTACAGACCATAGAGGAGGGCTGTTCCCTGCACTGCACCCTGTCACGGAGGAAAAACAGCTTGTATCTTAACACGTTTCTTCTGGCATGCATTTCAAAGACTTCTCCTCTGAATCAGGGCTGCAGGCACTGCCTACATTTCCTTTTTGCAGAAACTGGCAGGTTGAGCTATGCGAAATTCCCTAATCCTGTTTATCTGCTGCCTCCTTCCCAAGAGGCACAAGGCTCCTGTGGCCTCTCCAAGCTTTCCTCGATGCTGTTACCAGGGTTATATTTGCCCGTTTGAAGGCCAAACACAGGCAAGGCGAGAGGAAGGCAACCTGGGGCCCTCGGCACACCAGAGTTTGGGATTTTGGTGTTCAGTAAGGCAGGCAAGTGCAAAGACACTGTGTCTCTTTAGACTTTCCTGGAATAATAAACTCTACAGCAAATGACATATGTCCAGGGCAGGTGTCGAGCACATAAGAATAATCCATTGCCCAGGGCTGCAAGCACCAAAATGATGACCTTAAGGTGACAGTGGTGCCATGGGTGGCACTGACCCTTGCCTCTTCCCTGCTGCCCTGTGGTCCTGATGGGGCAGGAGAAGGGTGGGTTGAGGATGCAGGCAGGGGAGCCAGGGTTACCTGTCTTCTGGGCCAAAATCTAGATCTCAATGCCCCACAATGCAGGAATACTGCTGTGTGCAGCCGAACTTTGTAGCCCCAAGGGTAAGAAGAAAATAAATCAGCTCTGTCCTTAACCTTTGCACAGAGAAATTCACTTCTGTGCTTGCCAGAGAGGAGCGCTGGTCTGGTCCTCAGGGTTTCTGCTGGAGGCCAGGCATGCCAGCTGAGCCAGTGCGGGGGGTGTCCATGGGGGTAGGGGACGAACTGGGGGGGTAACCAGGACTCAAGGCTGAGGGGTCGCAGCAGGTCAGCTTACAAAGGTATGTAGTGAGGCGCTGCCGGGGTTGGGGAGGAGGAACAGCTTGGGCAAGGGCAGCATGAAGAAGGAGGAGAAGAGGAAGGGTCTCACTTTTTGGGAATGCTCACCTCATCGACTGGGATCACAGGTTGATGAACCTCCATGTGGCTGCTGTGGGCGAAGGTGTGCAAAAGCCTTTGGGGTGTTCATGTCTCACCCCTCTACCCTCCTGGCCTACAGATGGTCTGTGCAGGCATCCCTTACTCTACAAAGGTCCACGGCGGGGCTCCGGGTGGTGAACTTCGAGGTCTGAATCCCACTGATGAGCAGCGTGAGGGCTGGCACACTGACACGGGGCACTCCCAAAACTGGGCTGGTAGCATGCACATACACAGTGCTCAGTAAGCGTTGGTGCTGAATACTTGACTTGGCAACCTTAGTGCCGTTTTAGCAAAGTTTGTGTGTGGGTATTGACTGAGCAGGGATGCTGCCTGGATATGATTCACCTTCCTTCCCCCTCAAGGGAGGTACATTTGGGAACCTATCACCAGGCTGGTAGCAGCTCTGTGAAACACTGTCTTCTTGTGGGGCTGAGCAGGGAGGCCACCTCAAGTACATTTCTAAAATCAGCCTTTTTCTATTATCTACGACATTATTTTGCATAACGAGTGTTGCTCGTGAGCCTGTTCTCTGGGATGGCATACTGAAGGACCATATGTCATGGTTTGGACTGCCAACACATCAACATTGCAATCGTTTGCAGACTGTTTTATATTTCTTTGATTTGAGAGTCTGTGTAATTAGCTCCCCAGAACAGCCGGGTAGAGGAAACGCAGTCTGTTATTTAGGCAGAATTAACATCCTTGTTCTCTGTATTGTGATCCTTAGTTTCCTAGTGCTGCTGCCAGAGCAGTGGAGACATCAGTGCTGAGACATTCATTCCTTGAACCTGCCTTCATTGCAGAACTATTTCTGCTCCTTTGCTAGGCTATCCCGAGGACCCACAAACTAGTACAAGAAGTGCTGATGTGGTAATTAATAAATGCCCACTGCAAGTGGCACTGAAAGATTTATAGCCATCATTGGAGGTTTCGGCGGGAGGAAAAGCCCCAAAGCACTTACACTCCCCACCAGCACAACAGTTTGCTGCTGTTTACTGTATTTTTCTTCAGCTTCCCGGGTGGGTCCAGCTAGCATTTCCTACCCTTTGTGGCACAGACCTGGTAAATAAATCTTTACTGACCTTTTTGTGGCAGAAGTTATGTATGAATGTGCCAGCGGGGAAAGAGTTATGTTATTTTAGTAGGTTAACAAGCCCGTATAGGCTTCTTCGCTGTCAGCATTTGGCCTCCTACCAGGCATATGATCATTCTGTTATGCTTTCCGTTCCTATTCCTGTGGTTTATGCAGGTTGGTTTTTAGCACTGCCTACATACAGCCAAAAAGCAGGAGGAGAGCACCTGTGTCGAATGGTCTCCCACTCTCCTGTAGGTGGGAGCTTCATGCTTGTGCTTCAGAGGCATGAAAGGGCTCTGTCCCTGGGTAGAAAGAGCAGGCAGGTGCCTGCAGGTGAGTGGTTAGAGGTTAGGGCAGTGTCCCCCAGCCTTAGCACAAGCACTGACCCTACCTGAGAGCATCACCCGAAGGCTGTGATGCACATGCAAGCAAAAGGAGAGCTTGTTTCGTGCCATTGCAAGCAGCACATCTCCAAAAACACATTACCAGCAAGGCAGTGTATATAGTGCTTGATGTCTAAGACCGTATGAGCTTGGCCACAGCCGTTCCTGGTGTTTGGGCACTGATCTCATCCTCTTTTCTCCTCACCTCAGCACCGGCACACATGGATCCTCTATTGCTTGGTAAATGGTGAGTTTTTATTGGTCTCTCAAATACTCTATTCTCTGCCTGGCCAGGGCAACTCTTACAGGAACAAAATTGTCTTTGATATCATTGCCTCTCAGTAAAATAAATCAAAATTGGCCAATAAGTTAAAAAGTCATTGAAGTTGTGGAGAGGGAATCAGAGAGAGTGCTTTGTTTCCATAGGAAGACAGGCAGAAAGATGTGTGTGTTATAGGGGAGAAAGGGAAATGACTATTTGCAATCTTAGCAGGTTATACTTTTTCCCTCTTTCCATTTTCCTCTCTTCCATATGCAATACAAACATTTTAACTTCCCACTTACCCTTTCTGCTCCCTTGGCCAGCTCCACAGACAGCATGGACAATCTCTTCAGGTCTTTCTGAATGCCTTTCTCTTCTCATCTGCTTCTTCTCCTCGGGAGACGTGTCCTCGCTGTGCTGGGAGGGATGTGCTCGGCTCCTCGGCTACAAATGCAGTGGAGTTAGAGCAGGGGTGGTTCTCCAGGTACTAACTCATGCCCCTTGGCTCACACCACACGAGCTGTGCTCTTCCAGTGAGCCTCTTGTCCCGCCAAAAGGCGCTGCAGACCTGCCGGATGGTTTGACATAGCGTTGTGCATGGTCACAGGAGGCATAGCCAAAGTTAGGTCTGCTGGATGTGCTGGAACATGTCCCCCATGGGAACCGCCTGACGGGGTTGCAGTAGCTGGCCTGTAGCTGACCCTCAGACTCGTGCCGTTTCAGCCAGGGGGATGCTATTTTGACAATGATTCTGCAGATTTAATGTCATTTTGGCCTTGCTCCCGATGATGTTGTGGCTGTAGCTCCGGGCCCTGTGAATCAGCTGGCCCCTGCATCTCCTCTTGCTCATCTTCTTTCTGCTGCATTTTGCCTCGCTATCGTCAGCCCCAGGCTGTGAGCTTTGCTTTCTCTGGGGAAGCAGTCAACAAAGTGCTTCTGCCTTTGGCTATGACTAGCTCCCTTCCTCTCCCTCGTGCTGCCTACTTCGGTTCATAATCTTCAGATGTTTTTGTCATTTAGCCCTGTTTCCAGAGGTGTTTCGGGGAGCTTGAGGCAGCCATCCCTACTGCTTCGTGTGATTCTCTCCCTTGGTCACCATCCTTGTTTCAGCTCATTCCTTTTCCACTTGACCATACAAAAGGTTTGGGTAGCTGTAGTGGCATAACCAGGTGAAAATCTGACTCCTAAGAAGGCTTTGGAAAGAACTGAACTCAGGGTTTGTTGGGAACTTTGTTGACCAGTGTGACAGAAACAGGAATTACTTGCTCTGACCCAGAAGGCGGCATTGTGCTTGTGAGTTGGGTGAAAGCCAAGAAGCACTCACAATGTGTTGATTTGTTTGATCAGAATCTGCTTGGAAGCTTGCAAGGTTTTGGTAAGACTTCTGTGAATTAATAACTTAATAATTAATAATTTTCCCCATTAATATCTACTTACAGGTCACCACGACCCTTAAGGTTTCTGACAAGACATTTGCAAAATCATTGTGATTCTGTGAATATCCACGTAAATGAATTAATATTTTACCCATGATAAAAGGCCAATTCCAACATGTTGCAGAATATTTGCAAATGAATGTAGAAAATAGATATTTGGGGTCATAAAAGGTCATGCTTGAGAGAGTGCTTCTGAGGCTTTTCCCAGGATGATACCCTTTACAGTCAGTTGGAACTCTTGGCCTGCCAAGCAAAGGAGACTGCGAGCATGGACCAGATAACAACTTGCTAATAAGGTTTGTTTTCTAAAAAGGCTCCTTAACTTAGAAGTTAAAATGCTCTCTCTTCCCTTGACTTCTGCTGCAGTAAACCTGTGACTTTCTGTAATATTTTTTATCGGTGTGTCGAGAATTTAACCTAGAAAGAATAACTGGACTGAATTAATTAAGCTTTATCTAATCTCCAGCTACACTGACAGTCAACAAACAAATAGGGCTTTCTCAGGATGGGTACTCCTTGCATTTACGTGATCCACAGCATGGTTTTATCTCCTGGGCTGAAAGGTGTTCCCAATGGTTCTGTTGTTCATTTTCTGAGAAGAATGAATCCTTACAGCTTATTTGTGTCCACCATAAAACATCTTTAAGCCTTTTCTCCCAGGAAACGGTGCCAGAAGAAGTCTGTTTGGACAGCACAGCATCCTCCAAGCATCCACAGGGTCTGATTATCTGAAGTAAAAGTGCTTGTTGGGTAAGCTCTAGTCACCTTTTTCATTTTTATATTTACCTTCTTGCTGCATCCGCTTGCTCGACCTAGTGCCTGTTTGAGGAGGGTATGGACTTCATTTTCCATCATATCCAAGCTGGAAAACAATACTAAACCCATGTTTTCCACAGTGTAGTTTACACAGAGTTGTGGGTACATCCCTAGGACTGATCAAGACTGGAGCTGGTTTGCTATGTTGCCAGCAATGTAGGGCATTTTGAAATGGAATTGAATGAAAGACAAGAAACGATGTAGTGACTATACACACACACATATATATATATATATAGTGTACATACAATAGGTGCCTGTGCATGTGTTTTCAAGGGGTTTCAAGCTGCTACCACAATAGTTTTCACTAAAACTAAACCCACCAGGACATTATGTTTTCACAATAGGATTCTCAGGGTTTTTTTTTTTCACTCTGAGACAATCTCACTGTTCACAGAATCACAGAATCACAGAACGTTAGGGATTGGAAGGGACCTCAAAAGATCATCTAGTCCAATCCCCCTGCCGGAGCAGGAACACCTAGATGAGGTTGCACAGGAAGGCGTCCAGGCGGGTTTTGAATGTCTCCAGAGAAGGAGACTCCACAACCTCTCTGGGCAGCCTGGTCCAGTGCTCTGTCACCCTCACTGAGAAGAAGTTTCTTCTCAAATTTAAGTGGAACCTCCTGTGTTCCAGCTTGTGCCCATTACCTCTTGTCCTATCATTGTTTGTCACCGAGAAGAGCCTGGCTCCATCCTCGTGGCACTCACCCTTTAAATATTTATAAACATGAATGAGGTCTCCCCTCAGTCTCCTCTTCTGCAAACTAAAGGGACCCAGCTCCCTCAGCCGCTCCTCATAAGGGAGATGCTCCACTCCCTTGATCATCTTTGTAGCCCTACGCTGGACTCTCTCCAGCAGTTCCCTGTCCTTCTTGAACTGAGGGGCCCAGAACTGGACACAATATTCCAGATGCGGTCTCACCAGGGCAGAGTAGAGGGGGAGGAGAACCTCTCTCGACAGATGTGAGCTGTTCTTCACATCTGAACACGAAGAACCCATTCTAGCCTGATTTTAGTTCAGAGGGAGTGTCATGAAAAATCTGGTAACTCAGGTCTTCTTGTTGTCTCTGAGTTTCAGTGAGGCAAAGGCACCTGGTCTTCCCCTGGCTCTAGAGATAGAAGTGAGCAGCCCTGCTCCAGGAAGATGGACAGAGATAAAATAGAAGGAAACGTGCCCATGGGTAAGTCGTAAGGCCCATGGATGCTCAGAGAGCTATGAGGGAACCTGAACCAATAAAAGAAAAATTCCTCCAGGCTCAGCAGGTGCATTGCCTCCTTTCAATGTGTTTTCACCCTTGAAACCTTCCATGGGAAGAAAGGCAGGAGGAAAAACCTTTTCACTTGTACATGACAGGATGCCAGCAAGTGGCAGCAGCTCCCTGCCTGACAAAGAGACTGTCCACATCTAACATCAACTGCTGCCCTAAGCGACAAAAAAATGTACACATCACAGGCTTTTCTGACACTGCTGGAATAGTGTGGCCCAGGACTGACTTGAGGGGCTGCAAGAGGTGAGCTGGAAGCTGAGGGAAAAGTCCTGCTCAGATCACCTTGTGGAGAGGTCCAAGGGGACCGAGCTGTGTGGAGGAAAGGAGAAATGTGGGGTTTAGGAAATACGGAATTCCTTTTTTTGCAGGAGGAGCTCCCGTTGCTATTCTGGTTTCTGTGTCTTCAATCATCAAAGGTAGCTTTTGTCTTTTGATAGGGCAAGGAGGAAAGTCTTGTACAATAGCTGCTCTGACAGCCCGGCACACCCCACTTCAGCAGTTTAAAGTGTTCTTTGTGCCGAATTTGTTCTTATAGTGCTAATGACCAGGTTGCCATAAATAGGCACTAAATAGGTCTGGACACAGTAAAGGAAAGTGAAGGTCAACGTTAGCTCTTATGTTGTATTTTACATCTCTCTATCAAAGAACTTCACAAGGAAGGGGAAGGTGCATTTTCAACTTGGACTTCCTTTGAGATACAGAGAGGGAAACTGAGGCATGAAAAAGTTGCTTGTCAGAGCAGGATGAGAAGAATGGCTGTGGGCTCTGCCTAATGTCCTGCCGGGTTGCTGCCAAACAGCAAGTCATCACTACATAAGTCAAAGTTAACTCCCCAGTGAAACCAAAGGTAAAACTGCCATTGACTTCAGTAGAGGCAGGACTTCATCTGCAGACCAGATCAAGCAGCTTCAGCATTGAACCAAGTATCCTGGTCTAAATGTCCAGTATGGAGAAGGCAGACGGATTTGGGACACTGAGGTGCAGGTGCTATGCTGGCCACAGTAGTTGCATGAAGAAGGATGAAGAGGGGATGTGGAAGGTACTTGCATGTGAAATCCGAGGCTGGATTGTGTGGCCCATATAGAGCTGATATCAGGTTTTAGGGTCCCAGCACCTGACAATGTGCCTCCTTGATGGCTTGGCTACTGAGCCTGGCATTCTTTCAGGGTATCACACGTTGCACAGGTCCTTGGATGCAATCCCTTAGTAAGACTCCGGTGGTACAAAACTAGGAAATTAGGCAGGGCAGAGTCCCACTGAGGTACCGATGGTTGGATGGATGGGCGAGTCAGGCACAGTCTGGCACCATGAAGAGTCACCAGCTCAGCTCCCCATGGCAGTCACTGCCAACAGTGCCAGAGGGTGCCTGGATGTTTCATGTGAAATCAAGCACAGTTCCTGCCTAAGCAGGTTGGTTTTGACTTCAAGACTGTGTGAGACCATTCTAGGTTGGCAATGCTGGCCCCTGCCCCGCAGCCATGCTCTGGGGACTACATTGCCCACCATTCCCTAGGGGTGGCTGGGCAGAAACCAGCCTCACTGCTGTTGCAAAAGGGTTAACAGGTGGGTGAAGGACATGGAGCGGTTTCATGGAGAGCTGGCACCCGCAAGGGCACAGCTCTCTGCTTTATATGGTGCCACGGTGACACATGGCAATTCATACCAGGTGGGGAAGACACAGATGTGACTGGTCATATCCATGAGGGCATTGCCCGACATCGCTGGTATCTGCCAGCCCCTATGGGTCT
The DNA here is from genome assembly GCF_000695765.1 of Mesitornis unicolor. Classification (NCBI taxonomy): domain Eukaryota; kingdom Metazoa; phylum Chordata; class Aves; order Mesitornithiformes; family Mesitornithidae; genus Mesitornis; species Mesitornis unicolor. Next base: position 33,592 of record NW_010179615.1, on the reverse strand, counting down.
ACTGTAGCTTGGAGCACCTCAGGAAATACCCCAAATGGAAGAGAGAGAGGAAGAAGTTGTCCTGCAAGGGAGGCTGTCAGCTGCCGTTGTCCTAAGAGGGGGTTGAGCTCATTTCTGGGCAGCTCTCGGTAGCTGCTTTAGTTCACGTTGGTCTGGTGTTTGTGGAATACCCTGTACCAGCTGGCCAGACTCAGAGTGACCCGTTCTTCTCCCCTTTCTAAGAAACAAGCCCTCCCTTTTGACTCCTTTATTTTTCCCAGTGTGCCTGCTCAGAGCTCCCCTGCTGGAGATCAGCTGCCGCCGGGGCCTCGGGTGGCATCAGCCCGCAGCCCAGCGGGAAGCTGAGCCTGAGCAGGAGTTTTCCAGAAGAAGGCAGCCAGCATCGGGTACAGGAACCCGCTTTCCAAGTGGGGCAGGCTGGGTGGGTGCCCAGGGGATGACCTTTTCTGCGTGGCATGCTCCTGCCTAATGTGACCTGATGCCTTTCGGCTGCCACACGGTGTTGCGACAGGGTTCGCTGGCCTCTGCGTTTTGCAGGCAGGACATTGCATTCCTCCCTTGAACCGATGGACCGCTGGTAAACCACACAGGATACCAATTAAATTTTGATATTCTTCATTTTTTGTTGCTTAGGATGAAAGTATTTGAACTTAAATTACTCTTCTTTTTTTTGAAAAGGGAACTTGTTTCTTAGGAAAGATGGATTTGATTCTTAGGTTTTGGAATAAATCTGCTATGAATCCACCCATTGTGCGATGCTGCCCATCCTTCCCACCCAAACAGGGAAACTACTGTAGTGGCTGGCATTAGATATCTGTCCTTCAGGTAAGAAGTCTGAACTGTGCTCTGTGCCCTCCAACTGTGTTTCAGGCAGCGATCCAGGAGCAGGGACACTTCTGGTCACAGTGCAATGCAGGCTAAGTACCCAGTGTAAATTAAATTTACTGCACAGAGGTAAACATCTCTGTTCTTTAGCACACCAGCTGAAGCAGGAGACAATCTGGTGTGAAATGCTTACATTAAGATGAAATCACTTTTTTTCCACTGTCTTGCTTCATCCTAATTCTAATCATCCTGGCTTGAGCCTGTGCTAGTCTGTAAAGTGAGGGGGGAATGCAAAGAGGTAGAAAATCGGATCTGAATCTGCTGCTGCAAAAATCAACTCCCTGGCTTCTCATCTTCGGCATCTTCTTGCTACAGGTGCAAAATGTAACATCTCTTCCTCCTAATTCCCCTACCTGCACTTTAGCCTCTAACACAACAGGTTTCTTTTGCCTTGGGCATTAGAGAAACAAGAAGAAAATTACAGAGATCTTTGATAAATATGTAAAAATAGGAATATCCAGAAGAGGGACAGAGTAAGTCAAAAGCTGAAACTGTCTTCCAGAGGATTGCACCCAATAATTTAGGATTTGTAATTGCTCCAGTCAAAGATAAGTTGGTGGGCTCAATAGAAGAAATGGGGTAGGAGTCAGCTGGATAAAATAACATGACTTTTAGAAACCAGGCAGTCAAATCATAGGATTCAGAGGTAGCATTCCAATCTAAATGAAATCAGTGAATAAAAGACTCATTTACTTAGACAGCAAATTTCTACAATTTACATGTCTTACTTTTCAAAGTCAGCACAGCTATTGGGAAAATAATTGTATTTCTTAATTTTTGCTTCACATTGTCTAAATTCTATCTGCAGCTTTTTAGTTCTTGGTGCTAATGATGGCTCTATAAACAACCTGGCTTGACTCTGGGAATCCAGACAGGGTTTGCAATGGTAGCACTTCAGAAGACCTTCCTTTTGACCTCCTGATGCCATTAGCTATGGTCTCACTGAGAGACTTATTGTGCACGGAGCATCCCCTCTGAGTACAGCTGCAATGAACAAGCAGAACTTTCTGAGCCAGCACAAACTTGTAAACCCTTCCACAAGATTATCAAATGACAGCAGGTTGAAAGTATGTAATGAGAAGCACGGGTTCACTGACTAAGCAACCCTAAAGGGACTGATGCTTAATCCTTTCAGAGACGGTGCCCTCTCACCCTGCTGTGAAGGAGGAGGCAGCAAATATGCTCTAGAGAAATGACATAATTAAGAGTAAGGTTGATCTACTACTAAATGGGTGCAATATGGAGTTTCCCTTCTTACTGACCTGCCTAGAGCAGACCGTTCTATCCATCAGGCCACTGCACATAGTCCTTGATTTGTCCCTAACCCCTTGCCCCCAGTCCTTTCTTTTGGGAGGCCAGTGAAGGCTGCCACTTAGCACACGGCAGTCAAAGCTCACAGTCTTGAGGCAGCTGAGGCTGATAATCTCAAGCGTTGCCTTGGGTCCTGTGCCAGCTCTGCACTCCCCTGTTCTTACACATGGTGAGACATCTTAGGAGATACCGCCACTTGCATATAGCTGCACTACTGAAGTTGTAATTCTAAAACAAAGTTGGAGTAAGGAGCTAGAAGATAAGTTTGTTGTAAATCACTGCATGCATTACTGTCCACTTGGCTGCAACAGCTACTTCCTGCTGCTACAGAGCTTACTAGGTGCAGCCCAGGCTGAAAGGGGTGCGGGGTAGCCAGCCACAGGAAAACCTAAAGCCATCCTTGGCCATCTTTGCAAATCCTTCCCTGGAAGAAATCACAGTAGTGAGAATTAAGTTCCTGTGCATATGTAAGTCCACTTCCCTCATGGTTAGCTCTAGCTATCACAGCTCTGCAGTAGGACACACATATGAGTGTCTTAAGGTACTCCCGAGGGCTTGCTATCTAGATGGCACATGCACAGCTAGCAGGGAAGAGGGGACAGCTTGAGTACCAAAGTCCTGCACGGGTTTGTACAATCCATGCTAATGAGCTGGTGTTAATGTTTCACTGATATTTTTATCCAGGCTAGGTCTCGTGACACCAACTCGTGTAAGTAGCCACATACCATCACACCTCCTGGGTGCACGTACCCGCATCACCCTGACATCACTCCAGTACCTCCCTGGAATCTCCCTGGCATCACCCCAGCATCACTCTGGCATCCCAGTGACTGCAGATGACCATGTTACCTCCCTGATTGCTGGGGATGTCCTGAGAGCTGAACAGCTGGCAGCTGGTTTGAGGTACTGTGAGTTCCCCACACTAATGTCCTCTTCTGCCTTCCCGCTGCCCTGCCTCCCCCTCTGCCCTCTGCACTCTTGCTCTTTGTCAAGGTGGCTACATAGCAGAGGAGGCATCATAGAGATTTGTCTAGAGGGTTTGTAATGAGAGGGGTGTGATGACCCTGCACATTCATCAGACTCTTGTTTTCAGCCTGGACCCGTCTGTGATATTTTTATTATTTTTTTTTCCTCCCTCTGCTCAGCTGAGTCTGCTCCGGGAGAAGTGGCACGTAGGCACATACGTCCTTGCGCACACTATACTTGTATAAACTCCATCAGGAAGTCATCTGGCCAAACTTTCCAGAGCTCTGCTTTTAACTCTTCCCTAGGCAGGCTGTATTGGCAGGCTGAGGATTTCCAGGGAGCGTGGACATGTGTGCTCATCCTCCTCTTCTGTTTATTGATTCCCACCACTCTCCTTCCTACAAGCCCCAAGCACGTGGCTGTTCAGCTTTTGCACCCGTCCTACTCTAAGTTCCCATCAGAAAGAAGTCCCCTCCGGCTGCACACATGTACACATGCACCCACGGGCACACGCAGTAAAACACTGTCTTGGCTTTCCTGGGGGGTGAAGTAGCAAAAAAAAAACAGTTACCAAAAACTGGTACAGCAGAGGCTGCCCCGGTGGGACAGGAGGAAGGAGCGCTGGTGGGGCAAGGCTGTCGGCAGGGACAATTTTCCCTTGTGGTTATTTCAGAAGTGTGTCCTTACCAGGCACACAAGGAGCAAAGGAAGTTCTCACAGCCCTTAAATGTTTGCTGTGGTCAGGGAAAGATAAAAAAAAAAACCTAACCCCTTCACAAGTGACCCTGTCTTCAATGAAGACATGTCTCACTGTACGTCCTGCTGCACAGAGGCACGATTACACACCCACGTAGGCACATCGGCGTGCATATAGACATTTCCAAGGGCTGAGAAAATCCCTGTGAGACTGTTCATGTAGGAGAAAAGCTCATATTCTTCCCTGGGATGTGTGAATTAATAGTTCTTTTAATTGTTAAATACAAAATAACAGTCATCCCGCTTGTTGGTGCCTGTTAACAGCTCATTGCCAGATTTCAGTGGCTCTTACAAGATTTTGGAGCCTATTGCCCAGGAATTGTTGGAAATGTTATCCTTTGAGAGTGGGTATGGGGCAGGGATGTTCAAGCTTATTTTCTGTTTGGCCGGTGGTGCCAGCCATTTTTTGCTCCTGTTTACCTTGGTGTGAGTCTGAAACGTGTGTCAGACCAGCAGATCTCTGCTGGAGACGTGCCACCAGTGGTGACGCTGCCACTCATGACTTACACCACTCTAAAACAGCCCCTAACTTGAACGTTTATCCGTGAAGTTACTCACAGACATCTGTTCCTGGTTTAGTGCATATTTATTAATCTTCCATAGTGCTAGAAAAGCATGACATGGCAAAATAGATTCAGTGTGTAGGTCTTGGTTCTTCTCCTGGGTTCACGGGTGTAAATCAGAAGTAACTTAATTAAAGTTAATTCAGTTAGCCTGGCGTTAACTTTGTCTTCTCTATCAGATTTACCGGCATCTGTCTGAGATAAAGAGGGCTGTGTTTGCACTCAGCCTTGCTTGGACAGCTGTGGTAAGGAAGGGATTCAACTGCCAGAAATTCCCGAAAATCTAGGGATGACTTTTACGGCAGACCCATCCGCTGAGGAGATGTTTCTCCACTCGAACAGCTGTTCGTGCGCCATAAACAGCAAAGGAGCCTTCTGTTTCTGTCAGACTCCTACTGAAATTCGTGAGCTGCAAACCACGACTGCTCACCGCGTGGCGTTCGAGGTATTAATGCTCACCAGTTGCCTCCTCTCCTGCAGTCGGAGGAATCAATCAAGCTCTCACAGTCCCTCAAGGAGGTGGAGAGGCTCAGAGAGCTGGGGAACATGCAGACTTTCAACCAAGCATGGTGTTTTCCTCTTCTCTTAGTTTGTATCTTCAGATCTTTTGTTGGCACAGGCTATTCTTCTGTCTCCTCAACTGGAGGATCATAAGTGTAACTTTTGTCCCAAAATCTAGTCTCAGTTCCCACCATCCTGACAATTCATTGTAGCCTGAGCTTTTGCATGGCAAGTGGGGCATGTGCAGACGTATCCTTACAGAAGGGGTTCTCTGTGCATCTGTGTATCATAGTTAAGAGGCCTGGGGTGGCATTCAACATAAAATGTTTTTTCTCTGTGCAAGTAATTCCCATCAGGGCATTGAAGAAAGAAGCTGCCACTTGCCCTACTCAGTTCTTTGGTTTTCGCCCTCTCAGTGGCAGCAGACTGCCAATTTCCTGGGGATGAACTGACTGTAAAGATTCAGCTCTGTGCAGAGAGTGGGCTTGCTCCATCTTTGCCAACTGCTTCCCCAGGATGCCTGGGGCTCTCCTTGCGAAGGCTGTCCCTCTCAAACAGCAGGGTCTTGCCTCCTAAAGCATCTTACTGCTACTGCTGTGACACCACGTAGCACATGGACCTTCCTCCTGGGGGCAGTGGAGGAAAGGGAGGCATAGGTGTTACCAAACACCTGTAGCACACTAGAAATGGTTGACGTTGTTCACCAAGGCCTTAACTTGTTTGATGGGCCAGAGCGAAAAAACTATTGAATGCCTAAATCATAACAACTGTCTCTGCTACCTTAGAATCATAGAATGTATTGGGTTGGAAGGGACCTTTAAATATCATCTAGTCCAGCCCTCCTCCAGTAAGCAGAGACATCCTCAATGAGATCAGGTTGCTCATCAGTAGGCCAATGCTTGTCCACTGACAAGTCAAAGGCAGCCGAAATTTACCTTCCAGTTTTAATGGGCCGCAGATTAATTCTGTGTAAGTACTGTGTGGTTGTTCTTAAAATATCCAGCAAAAGAGACAACCCTGTATGCCTCAGGGAACTGGAGCAGGGCTGTGAGTTGAAAAGGACACTGTGTTCAGCCCCTGGCCAGAGGTGGGACCACCACCCAGGTCACTCCAGGACCTCATTTGCTTTGCCTGTCTCAGAAGTCCCAGGGACAGGTCAGTGCAAGGATCAATCCCTTCTTGCCAAGATTTAAATGTAAGCCTAAAGCAGGAAGAAACTGGCTCATTTCTGTCTGAAAACATACATAAACTCATCCTTACACTGCAGACCTCAGGGCAGGCTTCCAGAAAAGGCTTCCCATGCAACCATAGGGTTTGGCGTGCAGAGGTAACCTCGCCGGCAGACTGGTGAGAAGGTATCCTTGTAGGTGCATTTCCATCTCTGTGACAGAGCCTTTGGGATTAAGTGTCCAATATTTAGGAAGCAAAAGGATGTACAGTGCTCAGCCCTGACCTTGCTGTAACCGGTGGAGAAGCAACAAAGATTCCCTTTAACCATGTAGGGCGTAAACAGCGAGGAGCACACACGTAACACGCACGTAGCAAAATTAGAAAGGAATCCGATAGATAGCCTCAAAGATAAATGCCACTTTAGGCAATGTTGCTTTAAACTGTTGACAGAAGCACCATTCAGAGAGGAACTGTGAGATTTAAGTGCTTCTCTGCTTCTGGGTGGGATAAGGTGTCATGTAAAATGCATTTTGTGTTTTTGCTTCATCTCCCTCTCTCCCCTCTTCTCCAGTGGGAGCATACACACAGAAAGCATTAAAAACAGACTGTGGTGAGTTTGCTTCACTAACACATCTCCACATCAAAGGCATTGCTGGAATCTATTGATTCTGGCAGAAACCAGTGATGTTTTCAGTGAGAAATCATACACTTCTCAGTTGATTTTGGGAAAGAAAAAAAAAGAAGAAAAAAGCTCAACCATGTGTAAATATTCACCCTACAGAGAGGCTGATAAACTGCAAAATGTTTTGACTGTCTCCCTCAGTGCCAGTAAATACTCAAGGATGCCTTTATTGACAGAGAGCGGAGCTTTAGCTTACATGATGTTACGAAAAACTGGCCTATTTAAGTTTTGTTTCCACTGTTTGTGAATAACATGTGACATTTCTTATCTGACCTTTTGTTTACTTCCTATTCCTGAAGTGAATGCACCCTATGCCAGTGAAGGCATTGGCACACAGCCCTGTGACTTATCTCAAAAAGCCCAGAGATTACCCGTGACCCCAGGTCAGAAGCACAGGCCAGACTGCTGCTCCACTTTGGGAGTGGGCCAGGCAGATTCATCCCCCGTGTAGGTGCACCTTCATCGTAGTCTCGTTGAAAAATCCACTTCTGATCAAAAGACACATCAGCTATTTTCACTCAAAATATATTTCTTTTTAATTTTACCTCATAGATGTGATACTATTTGTATACTGCCTTAGCATGTGTTTAACTGAAGCTACGCAGTTTCTACTGAAAATGTCTCTGTGCTGTAAGACCTGTATTAACCTTGTGATTCAGAGCAAAATGTGAAAAGGACATAGATCAAACCACATAGTGGGAGGAACTGTTTCACCCTGCTCTGTTTTCAGGGCTTTAGTATTTGTAAGACTCTTTGACTCTACTTTGTTTGCATCCTGCAAATGAAGTGCTTCCAAATCGTAAAAGAATTAAGGTGTTTTCCAAAGGTAGAGGATGTGATTAATGCAGACCACAGGACTGCTGGATTAACCCGGGGTATAAAGGGGTGTGATCATCACCAAGACAGTTTGCAAACTCCCTGAGCAAAAGCACAGTGACCATCAGTTTGCTGCAATAGTTGGCTGGGCTGTGCTCAGGGAAATGCACGTGGCTTTGCTATGTTGACCCAAAGCACAATATAAGCCATTATATTATGGTATTATTGAACCCAGATTGGTAAAATACTCCCATTGATATGGCCTCATATAATGGCTCCATAAATGCTGTTTAAAAGATAAGTCACACACAGATTCAAAGTAACAGAGGAGCCTTTTCCTTAGAAACACCCTACTTGGGGTCCTCCTGGTTCCAATCAGTGATTTCCAGTGCACAGTAACCCTCTCAGAGGATCTCCCCCTCTTGTGCTCACGCTGCTCTTCAAACACAACCTCTGAAAGCAGGCTGGCAGCTCCGGTCCTCAGGTGGGGGCTCTGCTGGTAGCATTGCTCTCACTGCCAGCCAGTGCATGTCCTGAGCAGAGCTCTTCCTCTGCCTACCAAGGTAATGGTGCCTTCTACCGCCTTCCCCACCAGCCCTAGTAGGACATCGTGGCAATCCAGCCTCACAGTCTCAGGGGAAGAGTATCTGCCTGGGTAATTAATTATAACAAGATGGAAAAACGTCCATGAAAGGATGAGGTTAAGTTTTCCAATACGTAGCACAACAGTAATCAATACTTGCATCAATACTTAATTTATCTACGTCATGTGGAACGGCTTCAGCAGGAGGGAATGAGATCATCTCTTCTGACCCCAGTGTGCTACACAGCATCATATGGGATGATAAATGAAGGTTTAAAACTCTTTACTCAGAGGACTTAATTCTCAAAGTCTTGTATACAAGGGTGCTGCTGCCACCCACACCTAGCTCATGAACAGAGGTAATGTCTTAATCCTCATGCAAACCTAACCCCAGATCCTTAACCCCTGAGTAAAAGCCCAGTGGGATCAGTGTGAGTCTCCTTTGATCTCAGGGAACTTTTCAGCTGGCCTCTGATGAAAAGCATTTACCTCATGGCCACTGAGTCAAGCCCCTGGAGGACTCTTGTTCCTTCTTATAAAGAGCTGCATTTTCAGTAAGAGGCTGCAGCCTTACCCAAATATCAGCCCCCATGAATGTACTCCCTTGCGCCGCAGCGGCTGTTCAGCCAAGGTATTTGCAATGTTCCCTGTGAGATATTAATTTTCGGGCACCTCCCCACAGGGACATCAGTGGCGTGATTCAGTGATACGGAAAGCTTGCTGGGAAGTGGGGGAGAGTTGTCTGCCACGCACAAGTGGTGACATAAGTGGTGGGCAAGAAAAAAACAACAACTCCTCTGTTGCAACAGGAGGTGAAGGTTTCAGCTCTCCGTGAATGGTTCCCCTAATGGTGACTAAGCTGTTCCCTCCATCCAGCTAACGGAGAGACTGTGCTACGTGCTGCGTATTCCTGTAAACCAGCCAGATTCGGGTCATCCCATCTCAATCCTTCTCAGAAGGGATCTCTTAGTGTACTGGTTTCATGAAATTTGCTGAATGCAGATCTCTTTCCTTTCTCATTAAGTTGCAAGAGGAGTTGCATCCCCTTGGTTTAGCTGATGGGAAGGCAAGTGTATCTCACCCTTAACTTCTGCCTATGTTCATAGCTTGGGTCTTGCTCTTGACCTGTGGTGTGCCTTATTACCCCTTTGCCTGCAATAGGAGACGGCCATGAACAGTTCCAGGTCACTCTGTTTTTCATAGGAGCCTGTCCACACAGAAAATCTATCTCCTGTTAGTGACAGCTGTGAATTTAAGGGACAGTGTCTACTCCTGGGCACCTCAACTGGAATGGATGAACTGAGTCACATGCGTACTCTGGGGCAGGGGTGCTGGCACACAGGCTTGTCCCAGAACAGTTCCAGGAATCACTGAGGAAAACTGAAAGAGCCTAAATTGGTCCCAGTGGTCTATGTAGGTTCAGCAAATACCCCAGATTGCAGAGAGAGCTACCAGACCAAATGACAACCCTTCTTCAAGGGCTTGTGTTTCTAAGAGTGGTCCCTGTTCATGACTACCTTGGGTTGTTAGACCCTATTCTGAATGCCTACAACAGTACCATCTTGTTATCTGATAAATGGTGTCCAGCATTTGAGCAAGTGCCTCCTGCTATCCAAGCAACTGGGCTGGCTGGCGCTTCTTTTTTTGGGGAGAGAACAAGAGAACAAACATGGCAAGCATTCATCAGATAGCCGAGTGCATTACCGGAAGGGGCTCAGACATTGTCATGATAAGTAAATACGACAGCCTACTCAGAACACAATAGAGGCTTCAGTTTATTCCTAAATTATTAATCTTCCCTGAGAAGAGGCTTTATAGTGCTGACTTGGGCACTGTGGGAACGTGGCCTGTTCCCAGCGAGGGCGGCTGGCTCCTCCCCCCAGGATCTCCTGGTGGGATCGCAGCAGAGCTTGGCCTGTCCCAGGCAGGTTATCTGAAGGGGCAGGCCGTGACTTTCGGCACCAGCTGGGAGAGGACACCTCATGCCTGAGGTGGCAGCTGTGCTTTCTGCTGTGGGTGGTAAATGTCCTGTCCCCTGGTTAGCGTGCTGGCAGCACCTTTCCTGATGGAAAATTACATAGTTCACTGCCTTGGTGTTTGCGAGTGGGCTTCTCGTAACCACTTTTTTGTCTCTCTGTTACCTACAGGGGAAGGTGACAATTCAGGACTTGGGCTCCTCAGCCCTGCAGACTATGTTTCCTCTGCAGGCTGTGGGGTGATACTCTGTAAATGCTTTTAAAGGCATTTCAGTCCAGTCTCATGGGAGCCTGGTGAACATGTCAGAGTGCACGAGCAAGGAGGCAAGTGGTGCAGATTGTGAGAGGGACAGGAGGTGTGGAGGAGCGAGGGAAAACCTGCGGAGACAGTGAGTTGGGGTAAAGGATATGGGGCAAGCTGCAGGAGGCTCTTTGTGGGAAAAGTGAGCTTACAACCAAAAGAAAAGGGTAGCTGCCTGCATTACTATCTTACATACATATGCGTGGCATATATATGTTTGTGCCTGTGGTATGTCCCTAAAAGTGAAAGTATTCTTCTAGAAGAAGAATCCCCAAAATCCTCTCTCATCCACTGAGGCAGCCAACGATCCTTCAGGAGGAAACAGAAAAGATGGGCTCGTTTTCTAGCACAGAGCTGCAAGTGATGGCAGGGATTGAGAAATTAAAAACTGCAGTCACAGAGGGTCATTTTTGTCAGAGGTACTCATACCAATAACTGCTGCCTGTCACTGAACTGTTTTTCCCCTTTGCTCACTGGGTCATGTTAAATATATCCAGGCTGCAACATCCTGCTTGATGAATGGCAATCAGAGGTGCTTTGGAGCACATGGGGGTTACCCAAGAGGCTGCACATGGTTGGAGCCAGCCTGGAGCTCTCAGAAGTCAGCCTTTTGAAGAAGTTCAACCCCCCCCCCAGCTGTTTTCCAATCAATCCAGCTACCTTTACCCTCATGTGCCTCTTCTCAGGGTAGTACAGCATAGCACAGTCACCCCCATGGGCAGCCCCAGTGGTGTCAGGCTCTAGAGAGGCACACGTCTGCCAAGGGACAGGGAATGGCACAAAATAGTCACAACATAGCAGCGGGATGTCCTCTGATAGGTCCTGGTGCCTGCGGAGGGGGCCTGGCTTAGCTGCTGAAAATAAAAATTGAGAAAGTTTCTCTGTACCTTGGGGAATATTGCTAAAGCTAATGGGAAGTAAATGGCATCTTAAAATGTACCTCTTCCACCATGACAGTGGAAGGCTGCAGCCTGGTAAGAGGGAGAAATGAGTGAATGCCAACAGACAGGATGAGCTAGAAAGAGTAGGGCAAGAGAAGAGACAGGAAGAAGGTAATGAGACAGCCTCTACATTGTTTTCCACTTCTCCTTTTCTCAGTCCTGTGGCAATGCCATTCATTAGGAAACATGAACCGATGACATTTCCCCACTGCGTGCTCTCTGGGGAGCAGCTGCAGTTCTCTGTGGGACCTCATATTTCTCAACCAGCTTCTCCCCACTCCCGCACACTGAGGGCTGCGGTGATGGAGGGAGCCACCAAGCCCTCGCCCTGCTGGTGCTTTATCTCCTGGCCGTAGGCTGACCCCTGAGGTTATCTGACAAGACTTTAGTCAGATGTCAGCAGGAGCAAGGACTGGCACAAAGACTGTGCTGCAATACGGGAAGTTGTTGTGCTCGTGCATCTTGCCTGGCAAAGATGGAGAAGGTGGCCCTGGCGTTTATGGTGTTTCAAAGGCACTCACGGTTTCAGCATGGTCTGACAGCCTAAGAATTGTCGCTGCCATAAAACCACCATAAAACCGTTTGCTTCACCTGAGCTCTGTCACATCTGCTTGCCTTGCCTGCAAGGAGCAAGGCTTTATTCCAGCCCTCAGGAGGCACAATTTTCTTCTGGCTCAACAGCTTCCCTGGAAAGGTTGATTTACGCTAACCCTGACTGTGCGCTGTGGAGCGTGGATCCTATCAGGGCTGGAGACCTCTGTCACAAGTTGAGCTCCTCGCTTTGATGCAGAGCACAGGAAGAGCTTCAGCTGCGGGGATTTTGCAGCAAGGCACTGAGTCACTGTCATGGGCTCTGAACCTGGCCATCTCATCTGGACACAGTGGGCTACGGCAAAATGTCATGTAGGACGTTTCATAGTAGACAGAGGGGTTGTCCTCCTCGGGCACTGTCCAAAATAAGGCTGCCCCAGGCAGATTGGGCACTTGGGTGCTAGCTTTGAAAGTGGACAACAGTCCCAGAGAAGAAGGGAAACCATAGCCAAGGGCATTGATTTAAACAGCAAACAAAAAAAAGTGCAAAGCTAGTGGGGAAAAGGACTAAGCCACTCTGGAGCCATCCGCTCACTTCTAACACCCTCAAGGGGGAACAAACCTGAGCAGAAGAGGACGGCGGATTGACACCCCACTTGATGTCACCTCCAGGACACTTGGGTTCCCAGCAGAGCCCGGCAGTGGCTGCAGCCACCAACCCTGTGGTGCCACAGGGCTGTCCCCATGGGTCACACCCTTGCCTGGCACTAGGGCCCAGCAGGGTTTGGTGTGGCCGCTGAGGCTGCTGGAAAATGGAAATTCAGCCCTGCTGGCAGCGTTCCAATTTCAACATTTTTGCTTTCTTCCTTGAAAGAAGGCAAAGGGGGAAGTGAGGCCGGGGAGGTCAAAACAGAGACAGGAGGAGCTCAAACTGATGGGTTCTGACACTTTGTTTTCGCTCAGGCTTCTCAGAAATGCTTGTTTGGGAATAGGGCATTTAAAAATGTCCTCTTCAGATGGAAAATGCCTTATCTAGTAATAATACTTAACCTTCTTCTCGTCTGAGACGCCAAAAAAAATGTCACTTGGCTTCCTTCCACACAGCTGACGGACAACCCCGTTCCAGCCTCGCAGCTGCGTGCTGACTGCACTGTCTCTCATGATGGGTGCTGCATGGGGACACGGGCTCACCCCCCTTCAGCCTGGGACAGCAGCCAGGGTCCCTGCAGGTGGTCCTCCTTCCCCTGCTGGGGAGCTGAGGGGATGGGTGCTGCCAGAAGCACAGGGCAGTGCAGAGCTCACTACTTCCTCTGGCTCTCCATCCGGCTGTTTCAGCTATATCTGAGTGCAGGAAGGCTTTGGATAAAGGTCACTGACATTTCCACTGATTGTAGTCACCACAGCCTGCTCCATCTCCATCTCCATCTCCATCTCCATCTCCATCTCCATCTCCATCTCCATCTCCATCTCCATCTCCATCTCCATCTCATCATCTCCATCTCCATCTCATCATCCCCACCTCTGTCTCCATCTCCATCTCCAAGGCAAGTCTCTTCCTCTGAGGCACACAGTCATGTTCCTCGCTTCCTTTCAGTACCATCCCTTGGAGATGGGGTTGCAAACTGGCTGTCCCCTCTCATCAGTGCAACAACTGGCACAGTCCTCTGGTCTCCTGTCCTCAGTTTGTTTGCAGTCCCCCCCTCACAGCCCCATCAGCTGGGTTTCAAAAAAAGTTCCAGCTAGTGATGGGCAGTGCACCCATCTCTTCTAGCTGTGAACCATCACATCAGTAGGTCACCCAGATGGGCAGGTGGACAGGCCAGGCTTGAGAAGGGTCTGATCCATCTGTGCAAGCATGGTGTGGTCTCTGCTGACAGGAAGAATAAAGGAATTCCTGCAATTACCCTACATGTTTTGGAAGGCAGGATTTCAAAGCAGCAATGCTCACCACATTCCTGGGACTGAGCTGCTCAGATAAATGGGAATAAGTCACAGGCAATTAATGATTTGCCTGAGGTGCTTCTGCATGGTGGCAATGTCTGGACTCAGACTCCTCTGGTCTTGTTAGTCATTAGGCCACACATACTCTGTCCTCTCCGGGTGGCATCCCAACATCCCTTCCAGGGTGGAAAGAGCAAAATAACCTAACTTCACATTTGTCTAGGAGAAAGTTTCCCACAGTCCCTTCCGACTCTTTTTGTTTTGGTTCTGAGGTTTTGTTTTTCTGAAAAGTTAAAATAAATCTCAAACTGCAACTGCAGAGCTTTTTTGAATGCAGTGTTTGTTGGTAGATGATTGTTTGAGGGGAAAATATTTAAAAGTAGTACAGTGCTGGCTGAGCAAGGCTGGTGATCAAGTATTTTAAATGCAGTGTGACATTTCTGCACTGCAGAAAGCAGTTGTGGTCTCTCTAAGTTTGCAACTACTGTTTCTCTTCCTTCTGGACAGGGATAATTTCTTACAGCCTTTCTCTCCAACCCTTTGCTTTGCTATGCAATACAGAGCCTGACTTTCATTCTCCTTACTCTGTGCAACTCCCAAAGTGCAGGGGTGCCAGGGGACACTTCCCACCCCATGCTCCCCACCGGTATCTGCCCATCTCTTCTGGCCATATCAGCAGTGCTATGGACAACTCTCAGTCAGTCTCAGTGTCCAACAAGTACTGAATCACATCTCAGTTGTCCTCATGCCCAGATCATAATTTGGAAATCAGTGAAGAAATGTTTGTTCTTTCGCACTTTATTTCCCTTTAAAACCACATTAAAGCAAATGCCACTTCCTTTAAGAATGTGGTATTTTTGAAAAGCTTTTAAGATTGTTTTTATCATTCTCTTTTTCCCTTTGCGATTCAGTACTATCAAAAGTGACTGGAGTGACATTAATGGAAGTTAAACAGGATCTTGGCATTCTCCAGAAGGTCTAAACTAGCACTTAGAGTCTCCATCTCACCGCACATTAGTGTAGTTTGAAAGTCCATCCCATGTGATAGTTGGAATGATCCCATCTGGATGTCTTTTTCCAAGAAAGCCCAGAAAAAGCACTTTCTTTGCAAGAAAATGGATATTTGTAGGTAAATGCAGCCCTTTCCCCCAGAGCAGATATTTTAAAGTTAGGCACTAACCACCCAGAAAATTTCTTCAACTGTACAAAACCTGTTGTTTTTTAAAACCCTGGACTCTGCTTTTCCTTGATGTCTATTTGTTTGAGAACATCTTGACCTGCTATTCCAACAGTGTGGGATGGAAGTGCTTGACTGCTGACATCTGGGGAAGCTGGAAGGACGGGGCTCTGCACTATGAAATCATGCTGCGCTCCGTGCCGTGACTGACGTTACCCCATCGCAGTGTGCTCTGGGAAAGGGCAAAGCGCCTCCGTGTACAAAATTTCATCTAGCACTGAAGACCAACTTTAAATGCTTCTGATGGACAAAAAGATTTAATTAAGCCCACAGTGGGCTAAACATATACCAGGTTATCATTTTGTTTTGGGGTAGTACAGATCTTTCATAGTCATAGAATCATAGAATCATTTAGGTTGGAAAAGACCTTTAAGATTAAGTCCAACCATTAACCTAACACTGCCAACTTCACCACTAAACCATGTCCCTAAGCACCTCATCTACACATCTTTTAAATACCTCCAGGGATGGTGACTCCAGCACTTCCCTGGACAGCCCATTCCAATGCTTGACAACGCTTACATGAAGAAATTTTTCCTAATAGCCAGTTTTTCCTAAACCTCCCCTGGCACAACTTTGGACAATTTTCTCTCATCCTATCACTTGTTACTTGGGAGAAAAGATTGGCCCCCACTTCGCTACACCCTCCTGTCAGGTACTTGTAGAGGTTGATAAGGTCTCCCCGCAGCCTCCTCTTCTCCAGGATAAACACCACCAGCTCCCTTGGCCACTCCTCATAAGACTTGTGCTCCAGATCCTTCACCAGCTTCGTTGGTCTTCTACAGAACAGGCAGAGAAAGCTGTGCCCATGTGTTTCACTTGAAGATGTGGCCTTTAAATTGTAATTAGCTGTATTGTGACTCCGGTCAAAGTGGTCTTACAACCAAATGGTGCCCTAAAAGCTGATAGAGCGACATTGCTGACCACTGCACACATTTTTTGAATATCTCGGTGCTAAGATTTCATTCCTTGTAGTCAGTGGAAAAACCTCCAGTGGCTCACAAGGGATAGGAATCCTTAGGAAAACAATACTTGCTGGAAAACCAACATTTCCCCTCCACTGTCACTGCTTGCTGACAGCGGGGGTGAGAACAGTATGGCACACAGGGCTGGAGGAGGACTTCTCCTACCCCCACAGGTCGGTTTACATTGCAGAGTAAGAAGTCTGTCTCCCCTGTCTCCAGCCCTGTCTCCTCCACCAGTGCTGCCCACGACAGACATGCTGACCGCAGACTTCACTGTCAGCATCAGAGAACAAATCTGGACAAGAGCTCAAATAAAGCCCATGTGGGACAGTTCTTCTTCAAAACCATTAAAGCATGGCTTCCCTGGGTCACATAGCACCATTTACTGCACTTCACCTAGCTTATGCGCAGAGGCACTGTGAGATGGGGTCAGAGATGTGACCCGATGGAGGTGTGCTCCCTGGGGCCAGACATTTGCAGCCACAACTGTTGACACTTTTATGGTGGGTCTTCAATTTGTGTTTTCCTGCAAATCCTTTGCATTGCTGCTGTTTCAGTCCAGCCAGCTTTTCCTGTGGCTGCTGCTCGATGGGATGGGATGGGATGAGACGGGACGGGACAGGGGTTGAGCATGCAGAGGAAAGGTGTGAGTGGCATTGCTGACGGCCATCACCCTCATGAAAGGCTGAGCCACTGCATCTGGGTGGCAGCTCTCAAGTATCCCATCACAGGGAAAACTTCTCTGGTTGCTGAGATGTGTGAAGCTGATCTGGAAGTGCCAAGGGGGCTCCTCTGGGGTGGTGGGCACTGATATCAGGGACACTTGTGGTGGTGGGACCTGAGCATGGAGAAGGTGCCAACATGACAGATGGGTGAATCTGATGCTGGGGAGGTGAGCTGCACCCAGCCTCCTCCACATTGCTCTACCATGATGCTGCCCAGCATGGGTCTGTTTGCAAGGGGCCAGTGGGATTGTCCCACAGTGAGCTGTGTTTCCCTCAAGCCTGGCTGTTTAGCTGCAAGCACGCCTTGGTCTTTCAAAGACAGAGGAAATCTCCCTCAAAACCAAGCAGCCTTTCCAGCTGCGGCTTTATCACCTCCTTCCTGTTTACTGCAGAGGTCCCTGAAAGGGCTGTTTGTTCCCACTGCCACAGCACCCAGCACCTCTCAGGGGTGTCAGGACGTGTTCTATCGCGGTGGGAGCACTGTCCTGCTGCCTCTCCTCCCGTCTTGCTCTGTACTCACCCTATGCTAGACACAGCAAGTCCCCCCACAATGCCCAATGGTGCTGGTACTCTCCCTGCCTACGGGGCCACCCCTTCCATACACTGCCATCCCACTCCCTTCCCTTCCATGTTTGGCTAAGGTCTTCATCCTGACATGTAAAACTCTGGTCTGAACAGCCTCTGCCCACAGCCCTGCTTGACCTTCCTCCTACTCTTCTTGTCCTTGCAGGAGCACCATGGGCTCAGCTCTTCTGCTTTTTCTCTGGCTCCTGCTCCCACCTCCAACTTCTTATCTCTCCAGGCTGCTCCTTCTGACCACGCGGAGCATTGCTTTCACCTGCCCATCTTCCCCATGCTGCCCTGGAGCTGGCTTCCTTTGCTTTGTGTTTCACCTATGCTCTCTGCTCAATATTGTTTTCTTCTCTTTTGGGCCTTAGGACAAAAATATCTTCTCACCCAGGCAGCCTGGGCTGCTGGTCAGATTTCCCTGTGAGTTGTGAGTAAAGTTGTTAATGTGCTGGGCAAACACACTGACCTAAAGGAAAAAGCGGACAGTTCCTGTGAAAATGCTGGTGCTCAGTTCTTATATTATTGCTGTTGTTCTACATACTTTATATATAGATATATATCTCACCAGTTTAATGCTTAAGTTTTATTTTGAAATGCGCAGGCACACACCCACCTCTGTTATTGAGTGCAGGAGGTTGTTATGGTGTTGCAATTCATTCAAAGATAACTACCCTCTGTATGAAGTAACACGTGCCGAAAGCTTCAAGGGTCACAGCCATAAATCCTGCTCACTTCCCTCTCTCTTGTTTGCTCTCTGGCTAAGGTGTGTCAGGCATCACCGTGCCCCTGCTCCCTTCCTGCTGGGGGGACTGGTTGGTTTTTCCTTCTGGCAGCAAAAACAAGCAATAAGTTTTGTTTGGGATGGACTCCCTTGTCTGATCCTCAGCAAACACCCCCAGGTGCCACGGACGCTCCTGGCAGAAGTGGCAGGGATGTGTGAGGGTGCCAGTGCCTCCATGTCTGCGGGCTGAGAGTCAACTGCTTCACCCCTCGGGGGAGACCCACGACTCCAACCTCCTCTGCAGTGTCCTGTGTCTCTGTGCTCTCTGGGGATGGGTTGCTCTCAGTCCCTCACGCTGGAGTTGCTTCGCTTTCCACAGGCTCTTTAAATACCCAGCTAGCCAAAGAGGATGACCTGGGAGTTAAGACACTTCCTTGTGTGGTGGGACATCCCTCTTCCACCACTTGGTCTGAAAGAGGCAGATGGGTTTCCCACAGCCCCGACCACAAAATGCTGCTGGGTCCCAATGGCTTTGTGATCCCTCCTGAAATGTCAGCTGCTGAACAGGAACTGCACATTACACAGCTGACTGGAACCATGTTTCTTGCTAATAAGCTATCATCCAGAAGAGAAATCTTGCATTAATATATTAAGTTGCAGCTTAGAGACAAGCAACAGCAGACACAATCTCTTGGGTCCCTGATGAAGAGTAGCTCCCCACAGTCCCTGAGGTGAGCAAGAGGATTTTTGCATCTTCTCATTTAACAGTTATAAAGGAGAGGAATATTTAGCTCAGTCTCCATCCTCAGGGTGCCTTCTAGAGTCACTGTGACTTGGCCACCACTGGCCACAAAGTCGTAAAACCACTGACTTATGCAGGTCAGTCAGGATCTCGGATGGCATCTGGTCCCAGCCCCTGCTCAAAGCATGGCCAATGTAAATCAAGCAACTCAGGGACTCGTCCTGCTGAGCTGTATCTCCGAGACTGCAGATTACACAGCGTCTCTGGTCAGCCTCGTCCTGTGTGTTACTACCCTCACAGAGAGAGAAATTTTTCTAGTATCTGATCAGAATTTTCCTCTTGCAACCCATTTCTGTTGCCTCTTGTCCTGTCCCTGTGCATCTCCACCACACCCCACCCTCCATTCCCAGAAAGCTCCAATTCCTTGGTTTGTACTTTTGAACTTTTGGCTACTGAAAATGCCAGCTGTTAATGTGGCATTTACAAAGAGCCAAGGGCATGACTTGCCTGAGACACAACCCCTGGCACAGGGAGTTTCTGATCCAAGGTACAGATTAAATGCATGAGGCTTGGTGCCTGCCCCATCTGTCTGACATGTCCAACCCATTAGCAAAGCTTGCATGGTACAGAGAACTGGACATTTCATGTACCTACCCCCCAAATAGAGCTCTTCAGTCACAGACTCATAGAATCACAGAATGGTTTGGGTTGGAAGGCACCTTAAAGCTCATCCAGTCCAACTCCCCTGCCATGAGCAGGAACACCTCCCACCAGACCAGGTTGCTCAAAGCCCCCTCCAGAAGGATTGGGAGGGAACCTTCTCCACTGCATTTTATTGCTCAGCAATGTTTGGATGTTATTAACATGTATCCACTGGAATATCTGGGGCATTTCCATCTACAGAAGGGTCACTGAATTCCCGAGGAGCTATTGAAAACACTGCAGTCCTGTTCAGTGCAGTGGTGAAAAGACTGAGCCCTGCAGAGTGGTGTCAGAAAGAGATTGGGCTCTTGACACAGAGGAAATGGGAACAGAAGGATCAAAGTTTGTGAATGACAGAGTCTGTGAAGTATCCAAAGAGTACTTCTACCCCTGCAAATGCAGACAATGCTATAAGCCCGACCTAGGGTTAAAAGCAGGCACATCTTCATAGAAAAAAGGGAAAATAAGGGATGATAGACTCAAAATTACAGACCTGCCAGGACCTGTTTTCTCAGAGCTGCACAAATGCTTCATAGCTTGGACGCCAGCTAACAGCAAGATTATCTTGGAATTACCTCTCCTCTGACTCATGGTGTTTCTGCAGGACGCCTTGACTATAATGTTACTTCTTCCTGAGAGCAATTATTAGGGAAGCATTCATTTTCACTGTTTAACACAATGTAGACATTAAAAATGCCACGTGTGCGGGGAGGCGGGAGTCAGTATTGTTTGTCCAGGGTCTGCTGAATCGGTGTGCGTGCTCTGCGCTGTGCATCAGAGCCTAGGGACCAGATCCTGAAAACAGAGGAGTTGCTCACTGATTTCAGCTGATGAAAGCACCTAAGCCCCTCTGGCACTTACATTCTGCTAGTGAAAAAAAAAAAAGCTGGAGACTGACCCTCTGCAGCACTTGATTACTCCCTTTTCCACTGTGCAGGATTAGGCCCCTTCCAAGCAGACTTGTGTGGGAAAGAGCTCGCTGGAGCAGCCCAAAAAGGACCCACAGAGTGAGCTAGCAGTTAAGCAGGGTGGACAAGAAGAGCTATGTGCCCTTCTTTACTTATTAATGCAAGCTACCCATAAGTGACTCTCTGTGGCTCATTTACTGCACTGGGCTCCTCCACACAACTTAGGACCAAAGAGCTTGTTCCTTCTGCAAAGGCTGTGTGTCAGGGAGGTCTTTTTCATGAACTGGTTTACTTAATGACTTTTTTCTTCACGGTGCAGAGGCAAAAAGGATGCCCCTACCCACAGATGTCTGCGTCAGTCTCTTGAATAAGCAGAGCCTTTGATGCTGGGGGTGATGGTGGAAGCAGAGAGGTTGTACTTTTCTTTACCTGCATTTATTTGAACTCTCTAGTTATGAAAACAGAAGTTCAGCTTCTTTGGAGCTTCATATGTCACTGCTGCTTACTGACCTGGCAAACACATCTTTGTGCTGATCTGGCTGTTTGATGTAAAGGTTCTTTCCCCAGGAGCTGGGAGAGGAGGAAGGTGAATGCTGGATCATAGCAGTTAGAGAGAAAAAAAGTGCCCATGATGCAAAGACTTTATTTATTTTTTTTCTTCTTGTGCATAGATTAATTAAAGTCAAAACTTAATGCTGGTCACTGAGCAGAAAATCTAACCTAGTGGGTGGGCAGTCAGCCCTGCCAGACTCACCACATCCACTCTGTGGGGGTACCCAAAGCACTACCGGAACTTGTCCAAATCCCTTCTACGCACTCAGCCAAATTTTGCAGATGCTTCATATTTTTTTCACAGGGTGAATAATGAGGATGCACTGATCTACTGGCTGCGTGGGGTTGCTTACGCAGAAAGGCACTGCAGCTTTGGAAACTGAAGACCACACCACTGCAAGCTGTACTTTGGTGGCAGTATTCACCTTCTTTCATTACCTCTGAACACCGAGCAATGCTGTAGCCAAAAGCCAAGTGGCCTCAGAGTGGGCAGAATATACCGCCTCCATGCCCAGCCGTTAGCACGCAATTACGGAGCAGGTAGGGGACTTCTTTCGCTTGTGCTTATGGATTCAAGAAATGGAGACGTCAGAAGCAGCTCAGACGAGCTTGTGAAGCACTGCTATTATCGCCTATAAAAAACAGCTCTCGGTTATCCCAGAAGAACAAGGAAGACGAGGTAATTATGGTTTTGGCACAGTTAGCACTAGCTGAAGGCATTTTCAGTCAAGCCAGGACAGACAGCATGCTGTTTCTTTCCAAAGCAGTTGAGACAACTGTACAGGGAGTCCCTTCTCCCTTTCCGAAATACAGCTGTTAAACCACATGCATAAACGTCAACCAGCTGCTGGGGGCCATCTGTGAGAACCTGCACAGTGACTTTTAGGTGGACAGGATGCAGTTGCCCTAAACTATTTTGGACCTGGAGCACACCAATTATCCTGGCTCCAGAGCGAATGAAAGACTAGACAACTGTGAGGGCTTTCAAGGATAACCAACTGCATCAGCCAGGGAGCTGCTGGAAGCCAAAGCTGGGCCATTTGGGAACCCCAGGAGCAGCTCTTCTCCTTAGACTGTCCCCAGGGCCAGGAAGGATGGAGGATGGGGTGCTAGCTGGAATATGGCAGAAGGCAATTTTGTCATTGTGTGCCTGCAGGACTGCTGTGCAGAGCAAACCTGAGCATCCATGCATGGAGTCTTTCTGCTCACCTCCCTGATGAGGAGCTGTGCCAAAAGCGTGTGATACACATGTCCACATTACTCCCTGTGCCTTATGTGACTCATAATTACGGGTCAGATCCAGGACACAATTTACAGATGGGGAAATGAAGGCAGAAAGAGAAAGGCAAGGAAGGAGAAAAGCTTGCGACGAGGGGGCAACTGGAATTAGAGGTGGAGGGGAAATGCAAGTTTCCATAAAGCACTGAAACACATACACAGAAAGAGGGGAAAAGGTTGCAATTTTCACTTTCTTCCACTTTTTTGTTTGTTTGTTTCATTCTAGTCTAACTATTGCTATATTCCCTCCAAGGGCTTCAGCCTCATGTACCAGTGGCACTTGACTGAACGGGAAGCTCAAGAGAAATACCTGTGTCTGTGTCCAGCAGGGGTCACTGACGATTTGCTTTCCTTTAAAGCTTTTTAAAACCTTTCTTTCCTTCTTTGTTCCTTTTCTGGGGCATCTGCCATCCCAAGAAAGCATCCATGTTGTGGGTAGGAATGCACTGTTGAAGCAAACTAGGAGCAGGGGGAAATGTCCGCTTGCCAAGGCAAAGATGGCTTGAGCCACACCACCAGCAGTGGGCCAGCACCAGTGGGACAGATGCAGGAACTGATCAGGTGTGACATCCCTTAGACTGGTACCACGTGGGTGCAATAGTTGCAGCACAGCTCATGGCCAGAGGACCAGCTATGGCTGTGAAGGTCCTATCCAAACAAGATATCCCGGTGCAGATGGCTTGCTCCTCACTATCAGCATGAGTGCTTGATCTCCTTGCTTTTCTGTCAGCTCAGCTCCCAGAAGGGGCAAGAATGAAGGAACCTCTCTGTAAAACAAACATAAGATCTGCTCCCATCTATCCTGGGGACTGTAGGTTACAGAAACACAGGGAGGATCTCATTGCATTCGCTCTAAAGTTGCGGCTGCCAAAGAGGCCTGGGGTGATCCTGACTCTGGGGAATAAGTGGCTCCCCTCTGCCTGTGGTGTAGGGATGATGCACGCATGTAGTTTCCTACCTGGACAGGTAACAAGGACAGCCTGGAAGAGATACAGGCCTGGAGAAGATAACTACTCTAGCACACCAAGCACCAGGCACTGCTGCCAGGACAGGCTGTGATCAGGCTGCGTGAGCCAGGTGCTGGAGCAGGGCAGGCCAGTGCTCGGGAAGCAGAGCAGCAAAGCATCCTTGTGTGCCTGTGCCTGTCCCTCCTCTCCCCTTCTCATCTGGCAGGGGGATGGCTGGTACCTATAGCTACAGGAGCAGAGCATGGCCTGGCTCTGTCCTCCGTCCCCAGGAAGGCTTGGCTGCTCCCTGCTCCAGTATATTCCTCACTGCATATCTGGCATGAGTCTCAATTTCTCATGCTACTCCAGTGGCAAGAAGTTGCCACCATTACTTCAGGCTGGGACCCAACCTTTTTTGCCTTAGGATGACTGGTTTATGACTCGCTGTGTTTTTACTGTGTCCACTAATGGGTTTTATGTAAAACAATTCACTGACGATGAGACTGTAAAGACCGGCAGCCTATGCGAGTGATATTTCTGCAATGTTTCCGTGTCCTTTCCAGTGACATTTGCCCGGGCAGTTCAGAACTGCTGGTCCCTCTGTGTCAGGACATGATGATACGATGGCACAGCTGGCAAGGACATACCCTCTGAGTGTTCATTCCAAATGGAAATATGAACTGTCAGAATGTGGAAATCCTCCATACAAGGGGTGTCTGCACCTGTCTCCTCACGGCTCACCCTCTATCCTGGGCTGCAGCAGTCTGCTAGGGGTAGGCAATGATGGGCATTGGGTATGTTGCCTCCATGTGCCCCAGCAAGATGCTTTAGAGGGCATTTCTCCTTCAGATGCAGAAATGTGCCTTCATGCACATGTTATTCATGCTCAGTAGGCTTGAGAACAAAGCCCTGGGTGAGGAGAGCTGCTGGTGATTCAGGGTACTGCTTCCAGCTGGAGTAGCCCACCCTACAGAGGCCACCAAGTTCTTGTGGATCCTTGACTCATTTGTTGGAAAGAGGTGCACCTTCGTCACCACAAGCAGCACCTCTCCTCACCAGCCATCTAAGATGACAGGCAGCAAATTTTTACAGGTTTCTTTCTGCTCAGGAGGCTGTGACATGCCCCAGTCTGCAGTGCCAGACCAATATTGCTATCTCCTATCACTACTTTTCCAGCATCCAGGCTCAAGTGATAAGCTCCTTCAATTCACCTTCAGGCATCCACAGGTTTTCCTCAAAATGCTGTAAGCAACTTCCAGGCTCTTCAGGGGTGATCAGCCACATATTCCCTAATACCAGTCAAACAGGTTTCCATTAACAAAGTGTTCAAGAGAACCTGTCTTTCTGTCTGTTTACAAAGATGGACACAAATTTCTTGGGAGTTTATGATCTCTGGAAATTCCTCCGTGAACTGAACACTCGTTCATGCCTTTCATACTCGTTGCTCATTCTGTGGGTTTGGTCTTGGCATTTTTTTCTAACCTCCCGATTCTCAAACCAATATTTCCTTTTCATAAAGGTTGTTGCATGAGTACATCCAAATACTCTTGTGGCTGCTGTGTTATTTAACAACCCTCCTGTTTATGAAAAACAGGAAAAAAAAAAGGATTCTGAAAACAGAGGGGCCTGCTGTAGGCTCCTTCATTACACCTTTCTCTCCTGTGAAGATGTGGTAATAGATGTCCTCACCACAGCCCCATCCTATTTGTGGTGATGAGCATTGCTCCATCCCATATTTTGTCCGTACTCACTGCAAGCCTGTGCTTATCCATTTCAATGCCTGTTCTGTAAGGCAGCTTAATCTGCTTCTCCAAAAGCATCAGGAGAAGCACCTTCTAGCGCTAACAGAGAAGGCACATAGCCCTTTATGGTTTATCACATTGATTTCAAAGGTGATAAACTTACTTTTTGACTGAGGAAAATATTTACCAATATCGCTAGTAGGTTAAAGCCTTGAATCCCAGGTTAGACTTCATTTGCTATTAGAAACCACCAGAATAATTTCATGCTGTCAAAGGGATTAACATGAAAATGTCTTTCTTATCTAATATCTCTTATTGTCATTGAGCCTATGGAAAGGTTCAACCACCACATTGCTTTTTTATTGACACACAGTGAAGCGAGAAGATGCCTCCGGAGGCCTTCCAGACTATACATTGCTACTGCCAGTTCTCTCAGTCCCAAATCATTACCCCTGATGGGATGTGCCATATACAGCTACAGGGTAGTGACACATATGTCCACACACAGACAAAAGGGGTTTTGTACTGGAACCCAGTGCAAATCAGTACCCATTTTTTTCTCCTGCTTCACACTCTTCCTCCTTCCATTACAAATGAAAGAATTTAGAGGTTTTCAGCTCAAAAACCCCTGCTGACATGAGTGACTTAACAAAATAGGATCACAATGGCTGGAAGAATCCATGTCACAGAGCTCAGATCCTCTGTAGGTGTCTATGTGACCAGAAGTTTCAGATATGTTCAGTTCCTGACTTGCTCACCCTTGCTTGCAGTGAGAATTGCTGTGTAACTAGGTCTCTTCCTAATCTGACTCTCTACCTTTCATGCATCTAGCAATGTTATTCTTTAAAATACATACCTAGAGAATATGAATTTGCTATAGTCACATAATCATAATACCTTCTAAAAGGGCATCTCTTTAAACCAAGACTATCTCAACAACCAAGGGTATTAGTTGCAGATCTAACTGTAACAGTTTTCTACTGGTATGTACAACAAGACTGGGAAGACATCTGCCAAACAGAAAAGCATAAATTGATCTGGGAAATAAAAGCTCTGTCACTGCTCTTCTCAGAGGTAATGGTTATCAACAGAAAGGAAACAGTTTGAGCCAACTCAAAAACTGAACTAGAACAAGCAACACAAAGACTTTCTGAAGACAACACATCCCGCTGAATACGAGGACAAAGCTGTGTGGTCACTTGTTATATCAGCTGCACAACGAGAGGGGTAGGTCTGACTGAAATATGAACATCTGATTTCCTATTTGAGAAGTCACAATCAATCTTCTCCAGCAGCGCAAACTGCTGACTCCACCCCAAAGTTAATGTTCTTTAGAAATGATCACTGGAGAACCATCTGGCTTTGAGTTGTCTTATCAGTATCTGTCTTGTGAAAGATATTTTCAGGATGTTAACAAAAAACTCCATCCAAAAAGTTCTTCCATGTTGCTTGTCACCCATGATTGCATATATTTAGATGCCATATCCCCTGTACTCTTCTTCCCTGGAAACTCGGGGTTGGCTCGTGCCAAGAATTGCACGTAAGAAATTTGCCTTGTGTGTGCTATTGTTCACAGGCTCTTGCTCAGCCCCTGGGACTGAAGCGTAACATGCGTGTACATATTTGAAAATAGACTATCCTGGTGTCCCACTCACAAACTGTGAGCCAACCCACCTCCCCCTCTCCTTCTTCATTGGAGTCATTTCATCAGCTGGGGCTTACAAAGCAAGAATTTTGCTAATCCCTTGTCCTCTGAAATGTTATTTATTGTCTTCTCCCCCGTCACAGACTATGTGCAGAACCAGTATGTAGGAATGTATGATGCATGATTCAATGCCATGCAAAAATTCTGCTGAGCTTCTCATGTTCGGCACCAATAGTGATCTTTGTCCGGTCTGTGACTGGAGAAAGCCCTCTCCTGACTGTGTAAAATGCATTAACCTTACTTTCAAACACCCACGTGCACACTCAAAATGCTGGAGAATTCATTACATTCATGGTCTAGAAACGGGCGTTTTGTTCTCTGTCCCTGCTCTGACTTTAGGTGAATGCAATTGAAAATGTCAGAGATGCAGCTCCTATGTAATGTAAGAGGAGGATTACAGCTTTCCTGACATTGGAGGGGGGGTTACAACAATGCAGCTGACGTAGGAGGGGACGGATTACACTGCATCTGACATAGTAGCAATTATAGGAAATGTATTTAGAGGGGTAGATGGAAAAAGAATTTAATGTGCTGTTCCAGAGGAGGACAATAAAGGTGTGTTGCAACAGTCCTTCCCTCCTCTGGAAAGCTGTATTTCTCACTTGTCCATCGTCACAGTCAGTCTGTGCTGTATGGCAGGAAATATCAGATGCAAATATCACATTAATCTCTAAGGAAGGATACCTGTTTTCGTAACTTGCTCATTCACTGAGGTCTCTTAGTAGTGGCTCAGACAATAGGTGGATATATCAGGTTTTCCCCATGGAATAACTGTACCACCGCCACTGTGCTGCAAACGCGACTTTTATTTTGTTTCTGTTTTCTTTCAGAACGACCAAAGTAGAGAAGGGGAAGGGGGAGGGGAGAAGCTCCTGATTTTTCGGTATGCAGCAGACAGGTATTAATATCCTGCTAATACCCTCTTCAAAAGAGCCACTGCATACCTCCTTGCCTGGCAGAGGTGCAGGCAGCCACATGCAGATTAAGCAATTACCTGGAACACCAGGCAAGCGATAGCCTTTCCATTTCAAACTGCAGCAAGAGCACGGGGGATCTCAGACACTAATGCATTAATATAGAGGAAAGGTGAGGGGGGCCCTTATCCATTTTGCCCCTGGGGAAGGATGTGTAGCTTTCTGCGTGAATCACTCAGAAGTGAGGTGAGGGGACCAGAGGCTGAAGCAAAGGGACATCAAACCTGTCACATTTGGGTCACTTTCCAGCACAGTAATCAGCAAGAACATACGTGTGCAGCCAGTTCCATTGTCTCAGGCTACTTCCTGTTGGGCACGCGTCCACGTCGCCCACAGCTGCACCGCCGGGGCACCTCTGCATCCTATGGCACTTCTGTAAAAAGCAATGGGACGCTGGTGAAGGTCAGGCCAAAAGGAATGAGGATGAAGTACCTTCCTGCCCTCACAGATTGTCCCTCTGGCCCAGCAGGGGGGTAGACACCCAGTCCCCCATGAGGGCATCTGCACTGGCTGGAGAATAAGTGGCAGATCTTGCCCAAGTGGGAATTCTTGGGGACAACCCCAGCATGTGTAAAGTCCTCTGTCAAATGAAGTCCCCTGTCAAATGGACTGTGGACATATCTTCCAGCTCTGCCCTCATATCTGAACTCTGCTTACCATTTATTATTTGCTTTGGAGCAGGCAGCTTCTGACTCATCTTACACTGTGAAATGTCCCTGTCAGGTAAGGCCTAAAAAACCCCAAACAACAAAACAATACACGAGCTACTACAGCATGTAGGTTGTTTCAGGGAGAGGTAATACACACTCTCAACAGAAACTGCTGGCAACAGTCTCAAATCCTTGGAGTACTGGAAAGCTTCCTGACTCTGTTTGAACTGCCTCTGTTCACACTTCAGCTGGAAGGGGAGCCTAACATTAAATTGCAAGTGTTAATCTTACAGAAAGTCCAACCTGATGTGAAAAATCACTCGTAAGAACTGCCTATTGTATAAATTGTACTAAACCCAGTATGTACGTAGCATTATTTATACCAGCTGTAAGATTAACATTAATCACTTAATTGCAGTGTGAAGGATGGCCTTGCAGTCAAAGCACTTGGCCTGGGCTCAGAACATAAGAAATATATTTCACAGCTCTGTCACAAACTTGCCACATCACCATGGGCAAGTTCATCTTGTAGTCTTTTCACCCTCCCAGTAGTAAAGTAGGAATAGTAAGTGGGGAAATTACAGAATTTCTTCACCTGTTGTCCACTTTTTTCTATGAGGATCTTATGCTTTTGGTGGGAAAGTGCCACGTCCAAGTGTTGGCCTTTAAGCATCCGAACTCCATGTGCTTCTGCCCTAGAAAGGTGCCTACCTGGCTAATAAATGATGCTAATGGCAACAGCAGCTGAACAAAGATGTACTCAGGCCCAGAGAATCTTAAGAGTCCTTTTTAGCCAAAACCTTTGGTAGAATATCTGCTTTACCTTGCAGGATTCCTTGCAGGTCGATGTTTTAAGAGATGTTGAGCAATTGCAGCTTCCATTAAAATCAGTAGAAACAGTGGATGCTCACCATCTCTAAAAATCAGCTGTATTTTAACATTCAGCTAAATTCATATGGGCATGGTTAGATTACAGATGTGTTCACTTTCACTACTAATATATAACCTTTGGTCATTAAGCCTAAACAATTGAAAAAAACCTCCTGATTCAAAAGCCACTACTAAGTATTGTTTAGCTTCTGAATTTTATTTATCCTGGGCAATTGAAATAACCCATCCCACTTCTCTTTTTACATAACCTGTTCACGTGTTTGTTGCCAGCCATCAGTCAGGTTCACATGCCCCAGCACAGTGGAGCACTATTAGAGTGACATACACAGAAGGGAAATTGTTTTAATAAAAGAAAGATGCTCTCAAGGGCATAGACCACCTTGTTTGTTCTGTGTTTGTACTTCCCTTAATACAAACAAAACCAGTCAAAGCCTTGGTATTTACAGTAGATTTTGTAGCACATTATATTCAGGAAAGTAAAAAACCCCTAACGTACCCGGTGGCGGCCTTTTAAAAAGCTATTTTATAGGCCGAGATAAGGATGAATGCTGAAGAGAAGCTCTATGTACCTTTGTTCTGCAAGACAAACTCCAGGTATTATGTCAGTGAAATGTCATCCCCTCATTAATTATGAAATGTCATCAGCATTAACGACAAAAGATCATTGTTGTGAACATAATTATGTAACTCTGATGCAATATTATGACCAAAGACATTCCAGTGGTCTGAAATATATTTCTGGATACCACTATGGTGCCTCAGTAAGGATCTGCTAGCTTTAAAGTATTTTTGCCAAAATTGCAGTGGCAGCCTGGATTTTTCAAATTCAAAGATGCTTTGAAGTCACATTAGAAATAGTCATGCACCACATTTTTCAAGATAGTGCTTTTGTCTTTAAAATAAGCCTACAAATATTTCAGTTGATTATCTCATCTTCTTTACTTTAAATGTCACGATACTTTTTGGAACGCGCCATCTTCCATTTTGCTTTTTTTCTAGGCCAGATTCCGACTTGGTGTGACCAGGAACAACTCTGTTGACTTCAGCAAGTTTTTACTCAATTAAACTGTGTAAATGATGGAACGCTGAAAACAGCCCAACAAATCTGATTTCCTAAAGAATCACACTGTTGTTTTCTGGAGGGGAAAAAAAAAGAAAGAAACTACAGCTATACTGCAAGTAGTGCCCCAGCAAACCAGGCTGACTTCAGCTGCGGAGGGTGAAATGGGTAGAAAGGAATGCTTCCATTTCTTGTTTTGGTGTTTTATTTCACCAAGTGAAGAAAGTTGCTATTGTTGTTAATTTGTTTTGAAACCAATAGAAAATGCTGAGTGAAATGACTGAAGATTGAACTGCTGGAAATATCTACAAGATGAGTTCTGGAAGGCAGCAGTCTTTGCGCATATTCCCATCCGTAGACCATGCCACTCTCAGGGAGGGAGCACAGGACTGCTGCAATGGAAAAAACTTTGCAGTTGTCTCCTCCCAGTTTCTCCCTCTTCCTAGAGAAATCAAAGGAACATCCTCGTGGAGATGCTTTGGAAAGTGCCTCTCCACTTCCTTTGCTTTTCTACCCTCGTACTGTACAAGCCGGCTCCGTAATTATACCTCTCCTGACCATGGATGTTTCTCTGAGGTGACTCCCCGTTTGGGATATCCAAAACACCAGAGGGCAGCAGAAGTGTTGGAGCAGAAGTTGTAAAAGCATCAACCTCCCCAATAGAAGCACCTCTATGATGATAAAACACGATTGTGTAAGAGGTTCATAATGCCTTGACAGTACCAATTCATAGTGAAAGTGGTAGAAAAACAATGTAATCATGATGCTACCAAAACTGTGCAATGGCTACTTCTGAGCAGCACTGCTGGAAGCTGTCGTGACCCCTACATATGAAAAAGGAAGAGACATTCTGAAATGTTGTTGAGAGTGATAGATGCAGGAGGTCTTTAACTCTCAGTTCATCATACAATAGCGTTGCAACTCTTAAAATTATGTGCTCCCTCCTCCACTGCAGAAGCTGTATGTACCCCACGCTCTGGACTAGAGATTGCAGGTCTGTGTAACTACCACACTCGCCATTTCTTCTTGCCCCTTCCATCTAATGCAGTTCTTAAAATCAGGGTGGTGGATTCTCCTCCATGTAGCCCTCTGGTGAGGTCTTAATGCTCTTCAGGCAGTCCCACGGCACAGGTCCCTGCCTTTCTTTAAGATGGAAAAATCATGAGATGTTAGGGAGAGCACCAAATCCAGTCCTTTTCTTCCCGTTTGGGAAGAAAGAACTTCTTAGTCCTTTAAAAAGAAGTAAAAATGTTATGCTCCTAGAGGGGGCTGGCTGTCTTGAGCATGCTTTCTAAAAAGACCAGTTCTGTTTGCCATCCTAAAACACTTAATCAATTTCAAACGAAAACAGCAACTATAATTAAAGGGAGGAAAATCCCACCGCAGCAGAGGAACCATTATTAAGGTAATTTTTTTCTTTATAACTCCTGGGGCACTGTTCACATGCAGTTGCTACTGTATGTGCTGTTTGTGCGTCACCTCCTCTTCACGAGCTCCACAGAGAATACACTGTTAGCTTAATAATAACAATAATAATAATAAGTCAGCTTTTCATGTGAGTTATTCAAGGCTCTGTGTAAGCACTAATTGAATGTTACAATAGCCCGGGCTGGCTGCGTGCTATCATCCCCCTCACAGGGAACGGCACAGCAGTCGCATGACCTGGGTCACACCACTGCCTCCATGTGAGCAGCTCCCGTCCTTCTGCTCCTGACCCCCAACTCTGGGAGCCGCTGGCCTCTCCCAGCGCCATTCAAGCCCTGCGGCCTGCCAGCCTGTCCGCTCGCCATAAAGAAGCACAGGGACTTGTGAGCCCTGTTTTGTGCAGCGGTCAAGATAATCAAAGTTTGGGGGTTCATTTCAGGTGTTATTTTTCTCTGTTTCCAGGAGAAAGAGCCTGCAGTATAACTGGCCTCCCAAAGGGCTACCACCCACGCTACGGCAGGTAATACAAGCAGTGTCGTTCATTAGATAAGGGAAGCAGGGGAATTCCTGCTCGCTTCACTACAGGGTCCTGATGGATTTCTCTCAAGTGTGCTCATGGCTCACAGCTCATATATCATGTAATTTGATTTATATAGAGCACCACTTTTATTTTCCTCATCTTTAGATTTACAAAAACTGACTATAAGTTTGCTTTGCTCCCATAGTGAGTCCTTCTTGAGCCCTTTAGAAGTCATTCATGGACCCTAAGAAGACCACCAACTACAGGTGAAAACAATCATACCAATTGCTTTGAAATAATCAGTCTGAAGCAGAGCTATACCTCTTTCACCCAAGGCATCACTATATTTCAGGCAGTCTGGCAAATCCAGTTTGCATGGTACCACCGGATGGAGAAGGAGGGTGACCGCCCAGTGTGCCACGGGCCATGACAGTCAGGCTAGGGGTTCACTTTTCCAGCCAGGAGCCCAGATGCTGACTGGAGAATCACTTGTCTGAAAAAAGCCTAGGCTGACTCTAATGGAGAAGATAAAGTTGAGTAACAGATGCGGCAGGCACCATTCGAGACATACTTTTGAGGCTAGACTGAAATCTGAGACCAAATGTACAAGCATTTTGGTCACTTACTGTGTGAAGACTGGAGAGCTAGATGCTTGAATCCAGTGCACCTGCAGCTATATATTTGACCTTGAGAGGAATCTCTTGGGCACTTCTAGGATGCTGAGGTTCAAGCCCAAACAGCCCCTTTCGGCCTCAGTATGCAACAGAGTAACTTGAAAAACCTCAATTCCAGACTGACCAGAGATAATAGCACCGCAGGTGTATTCAGAATGTATAAGTTGCCAAAATATCACCAGACTGCATGTATATATACACATATATATGGGCTCTTTATTATTCCTTCCCTTCCTGTGCCCAGCTGGTGGATGCAGAAGGTTGCGCTCCCCAGGCTGGGTTGGCCCCAGTCTCGGGTGACAGAGGGGACGGTCCGCAGCAGCCCTGGCAACTCCCCTCCATCACGCCCTGGAATCAGGCAGGAACGGAAACCGGTCCTGCGCAGGGAAAGGCGGGTCCCGCCGCGGGCACTGATGCGAAGGGTGGGCGGCCACAGCCCTCCTTGTGCTTTGGGATTAGGGAAAAAGTGTCCCCTGCAGTGCTGCAGCCGCACTCTCCCTGCTGCCAGCGGGACGGTCCGTCGGTGGCCCCACAGCCCCGGCGGGGTCAGGACTCCCGCACAAGGGCAGGGGCTGGGATGGGGCTAACTAGGGTCTGGCACCCCATTGGGAGGAGGGGGAGTGGGTCACCGGAGCTGGCCGTGCCCTTGCGGGGGGCGGCGGTCCCCCTCATGCGGGGCTA